>NW_027251278.1:348412-353298 GCF_044704955.1 Pristiophorus japonicus
GCCCTGGGAGTGTTTGATGGGACAGTGTAGAGGGAGCTTTACTCTGTATCTAACCCCCTGTATCTACCCTGGGAGTGTTTGATGGGACAGTGTAGAGGGAGCTTTACTCTGTATCTAACCCCCTGTATCTACCCTGGGAGTGTTTGATGGGACAGTGTAGAGGGAGCTTTACTCTGTATCTAACCCCCTGTATCTACCCTGGGAGTGTTTGATGGGACAGTGTAGAGGGAGCTTTACTCTGTATCCAACCCCCTGTACCTACCCTGGGAATGTTTGATGGGACAGTGTAGAGGGAGTTTTACTCTGTATCTAACCCACTGTACCTGCCCTGGGAGTGTTTGATGGGACAGTGTCGAGGGAGCTTTACTCTGTATCTAACCCACTGTACCTGCCCTGGGAGTGTTTGATGGGACAGTGTAGAGGGAGCTTTACTCTGTATCTAACCCTGTGCTGTACCTGCCCTGGGAGTGTTTGATGGGACAGTGTAGAGGGAGTTTTACTCTGTATCCAACCCCCTGTACCTACCCTGGGAATGTTTGATGGGACAGTGTAGAGGGAGTTTTACTCTGTATCTAACGCCATGCTGTACCTGCCCTGGGAGTGTTTGATGGGACAGTGTAGAGGGAGTTTTACTCTGTATCCAACCCCCTGTACCTGCCCTGGGAGTGTTTGATGGGACAGTGTAGAGGGAGCTTTACTCTGTATCTAACGCCATGCTGTACCTGCCCTGGGAGTGTTTGATGGGACAGTGTAGAGGGAGCTTTACTCTGTATCTAACCCCCTGTACCTGCCCTGGGAGTGTTTGATGGGACAGTGTAGAGGGAGCTTTACTCTGTATCTAACCCCCTGTTCCTGCCCCGGGAGTGTTTGATGGGGCAGTGCAGAGGGAGCTTTACTCTGTATCTAACTCTGCTATCTCATGTCTTTGGTGTTTTTACCTGTGTCATCACTCTGATTTATTCAGTTCAGACCCTTGCTGTGCTCAGTAAATGAAAGGTCTGTAAGGTCCCGAAAATGGATGAGACTAGAACTAGAGGCATAATCTTAGAATAAGGGGCCCCCCATTTAAAACTGAGATAAGGAGAAATTTCTTCTCTCAGTGGGTCGTGGATTTGTGGAATTCTCTGCCCGAGAGCTGTGGAGGCTGGGACATTGAATAAATTTAAGACAGAAATAGACAGTTTCTTAAACGATAAGGGGTTATGAGGAGCGGGCAGGGAAGTGGACCCGAGTCCATGATCAGATCAGCCATGATCGTGTTAAATGTCGGAGCAGGCTCGAGGGGCCGCATGGCCAACTCCTGCTCCTATTTCTTATGTTCTTATAAGGTGAGCGTGAATCCCATTGTCTCAAACTGCTGTGGTGAGCCAGAAACGTAATTCTGTTCGACTCCATGTCCGGTGCTGCTCACATTGCCCAACACTTGTGGATTGAATTGAAGAACATAAGAACATAAGAATTAGGAACAGGAGTCGGCCATCTAGCCCCTCGAGCCTGCCCCGCCATTCAACAAGATCATGGCTGATCTGGCCGTGGACTCAGCTCCACTTACCCGCCCTCTCCCCGTAACCCTTAATTCCCTTATTGGTTAAAAATCTATCTATCTGTGATTTGAATACATTCAATGAGCTAGCCTCAACTGCTTCCTTGGGCAGAGAATTCCACAGATTCACAACCCTCTGGGAGAAGAAATTCCTTCTCAACTCGGTTTTAAATTGGCTCCCCCGTATTTTGAGGCTGTGCCCCCTAGTTCTAGTCTCCCCGACCAGTGGAAACAACCTCTCTGCCTCGATCTTGTCTATCCCTTTCATTATTTTAAATGTTTCTATAAGATTACTCCTCATCCTTCTGAACTCCAACGAGTAAAGACCCAGTCTACTCAATCTATCATCATAAGGTAACCCCCTCATCTCCGGAATCAGCCGAGTGAATCGCCTCTGTACCCCCTCCAAAGCCAGTATATCCTTCCTTAAGTAAGGTGACCAAAACTGCACGCAGTACTCCAGGTGCGGCCTCACCAATACCCTGTACAGTTGCAGCAGGACCTCCCTGCTTTTGTACTCCATCCCTCTCGCAATGAAGGCCAACATTCCATTCGCCTTCCTGATTACCTGCTGCACCTGCAAACTAACTTTTTGGGATTCATGCACAAGGACCCCCAGGTCCCTCTGCACCGCAGCATATTGTAATTTCTCCCCATTCAAATAATATTCCTTTTTTTTCCAAGGTGGATGACCTCACACTTTCTGACATTGTATTCCATCTGCCAAACCTTAGCCCATTTGCTTAACCTATCTAAATCTCTTTGCAGCCTCTCTGTGTCCTCTACATAACCTGCTTTCCCACTAATCTTTGTGTCATCTGTAAATTTTGTTACACTACACTCTGTCCCCTCTTCCAGGTCATCTGTGTATATTGTAAACAGTTGTGGTCCCAGCACTGATCCCTGTGGCACACCACTAACCACCGATTTCCAACCAGAAAAGGACCCATTTATCCCGACTCTCTGCTTTCTGTTAGCCAGCCAATTCTCGATCCATGCTAATACATTTCCTCTGACTCCGCGTACCTCTATCTTCTGCAGTAACCTTTTGTGTGGCATCTTATCGAATGCCTTTTGGAAATCTAAATACACCACATCCATCGGTACACCTCTATCCACCATGCTCGTTATATCCTCAAAGAATTCCAGTAAATTAGTTAAACATGATTTCCCCTTCATGAATCCATGCTGCGTCTGCTTGATTGCACTATTCCTATCCAGATGTCCCGCTATTTCTTCCTTAATGATAGTTTCAAGCATTTTCCCCACTACAGATGTTAAACTAACCGGCCTATAGTTACCTGCCTTGTGTCTGCCCCTTTTTTAAACAGAGGCGTTACATTAGCTGCTTTCCAATCCGCTGGTACCTCCCCAGAGTCCAGAGAATTTTGGTAGATTATAACGAATGCATCTGCTATAACTTCCGCCATCTCTTTTAATACCCTGGGATGCATTTCATCAGGACCAGGGGACTTGTCTACCTTGAGTCCCATTAGCCTGTCCAGCACTACCTCCCTAGTGATAGTGATTGTCTCAAGGTCCTCCCTTCCCACATTCCTGTGACCAGCAATTTTTGGCATGGTTTCTGTGTCTTCCACTGTGAAGACTGAAGCAAAATAATTGTTTAAGGTCTCAGCCATTTCCACATTTCCCATTATTAAATCCCCCTTCTCATCTTCTAAGGGACCAACATTTACTTTAGTCACTCTTTTCCGTTTTATCTATCTGTAAAAGCTTTTACTATCTGTTTTTATGTTTTGCGCAAGTTTACCTTCGTAATCTATCTTTCCTTTCTTTATTGATTTCTTAGTCATTCTTTGCTGTTGTTTAAAATTTTCCCAATCTTCTATTTTCCCACTAACCTTGGCCACCTTATACGCATTGGTCTTTAATTTGATACTCTCCTTTATTTCCTTGGTTATCCACGGCTGGTTATCCCTTCTCTTACCGCCCTTCTTTTTCACTGGAATATATTTTTGTTGAGCACTATGAAAGAGCTCCTTAAAAGTCCTCCACTGTTCCTCAATTGTGCCACCGTTTAGTCTGTGTTTCCAGTCTACTTTAGCCAACTCTGCCCTCATCCCACTGTAGTCCCCTTTGTTTAAGCATAGTACGCTCGTTTAAGACACTACTTCCTCACCCTCAATCTGTATTACAAATTCAACCATACTGTGATCACTCATTCCGAGAGGATCTTTTACTGGGAGATCGTTTATTATTCCTGTCTCATTACACAGGACCAGATCTAAGATAGCTTGCTCCCTTGTAGGTTCTGTAACATACTGTTCTAAGAAACAATCCCGTATGCATTCTATGAATTCCTCCTCCAGGCTACCCCGGGCGATTTGATTTGACCAATCGATATGTAGGTTAAAATCCCCCATGATTACTGCCGTTCCTTTTTCACATGCCTCCATTATTCCCTTGATTATTGCCCGCCCCACCGTGAAGTTATTATTTGGGGGCCTATAAACTACACCCACCAGTGAGTTTTTCCCCTTACTATCTCTAATCTCCACCCACAATGATTCAACATTTTGTTCATTAGAGCCAATATCGTCTCTCACAACTGCCCTGATATCATCCTTTATTAACAGAGCTACCCCACCTCCTTTCCCTTCTTGTCTATCTTTCCGAATTGTCAGATACCCCTGTATGTTTAATTCCCAGTCTTGGCCACCCTGCAACCACGTTTCTGTAATGGCCACCAAATCATACCCATTTGTAATGATTTGTGCCGTCAACTCATTGACTTTATTTCGAATGCCGCTGACACTGGAAGAGCGAGTGTGATGTGTGGGGATTGTGTGTTCCAGGCGACTGCTGGCTCCTGGCTGCCATTGCCTCTCTGACCCTCAATGAAGAGATCCTGAGCCGAGTTGTTCCCAACGGACAGTCCTTCGGCCCAGGCTATGCCGGAATCTTCCATTTCCAGGTAAGCATTCTCAGCAATCCAATCCTCGGTCAACAAAAAAATCAAATCCGGGGCGCGCCCATTTTATTCATATCCATCTCTCTCGCTCTCTCTCGCTCTCTCTCTCTCTCTCTTCCCCCCACCCCTCTCTTCCCCCACCCCTCTCTTCCCCCACCCCTCTCTTCCCCCACCCCTCTCTTCCCCCACCCCTCTCTTCCCCCACCCCTCTCTTCCCCCACCCCTCTCTTCCCCCACCCCTCTCTTCCCCCACCCCTCTCTTCCCCCACCCCTCTCTTCCCCCACCCCTCTCTTCCCCCACCCCTCTCTTCCCCCACCCCTCTCTTCCCCCACCCCTCTCTTCCCCCACCCCTCTCTTCCCCCACCCCTCTCTTCCCCCACCCCTCTCTTCCCCACCCCTCTCTTCCCCCT
>NW_027251278.1:353498-412195 GCF_044704955.1 Pristiophorus japonicus
CCTGACTTACTCCCCCCGACTCTCTCTCCCCCCGACTCTCTCCCCCCTGACTCTCTCCCCCCGACTCTCTCTCCCCCCGACTCTCTCCCCCGACTCTCTCTCCCCCCGACTCTCTCCCCCGACTCTCTCTCCCCCCGACTCTCTCCCCCCCGACTCTCTCTACCCCCGACTCTCTCCCCCGACTCTCTCTCCCCCCGACTCTCTCCCCCGACTCTCTCTCCCCCCGACTCTCTCCCCCCCCGACTCTCCCCCGACTCTCTCTCCCCCCGACTCTCTCCCCCGACTCTCTCTCCCCGACTCTCTCCCCCCCGACTCTCTCTACCCCCGACTCTCTCCCCCGACTCTCTCTCCCCCGACTCTCTCCCCCGACTCTCTCTCCCCCCGACTCTCTCCCCCTCTCCCCCGACTCTCTCCCCCGACTATCTCTCCCCCCGACATTCCCCCCCCGACTCTTCCCCCCCCTCCCCCTCGGACTATGTGTTTAATTCTCTCCCCCTTACTCTGCACAGGTTTTAAGATCAACAACCGCATCCACCAGGCCATCGTGGGTCGCTACGCCGAGTGCGACACCCTGGATTTCGATAACTTCATCTCCTGTCTTGTCAGGCTCGAGGCCATGTTCAGTGAGTATTGGGCCCGGACTTCCCTCCCTCACTCAGTCAGTACCTCACCCTCTCCTCTCTCCCTCCATCCCTCCCTCCCTCCCTCTCTCCTCTCTCTCTCCCTCCCTCTCTCTCTCCCCTCAGTTCCTCCCTCCCTCTCTCCCTTTCTCTTCCTTCCCTCCCTCTTTCCCCCCCCGTCTCCCTCTCGCCCCCGTCTCCCTCTCGCCCCCCGTCTCCCTCCCCCCCCCGTCTCCCTCTCTCCCCCCCCCGTCTCCCTCTCCCCCCCCCCCCCCCGTCTCCCTCTCCCCCCCGTCTCCCTCTCCCCCCACATCTCTCTCTCCCCCCCGTCTCCCTCTCCCCCCACGTCTCTCTCCCCCTCCCCCATCTCACTCTCCCCCCCCCCCACCCCCCCGTCCCTCTCTCCCCCCCCCACCCCCGTCCCTCTCTCTCTCTCTCTCTCTCTCTCTCTCTCTCCCCCCCCCGTCTCTCTCTCTCTCTCCCCCCGTCTCTCTCTCTCTCTCTCCCCCCCCCCGTCCCTCTCCCCCCCGTCTCTCTCTCCCCCCCGTCTCCCTCTGCCCCTCCCTTTCCTGCTTTCTCTCCATACCCCTTGATCCCTTTAGCCGTAAGAGCCATATCTAACTCCCTCTTGAATATATCCAATGAAATGGCCTCAACAACTCTCTGCGACAGGGAATTCCACAGGTTAACAACTCTCTGAGTGAAGAAGTTTCTCCTCATCTCGGTCCTAAATGGCTTCCCCCTTATCCTGAGACTGTGTCCCCTGCTTCTGGACTTCCCCAACATCGGGAACATTCTTCCTGCATCTAACCTGTCTAACCCCGTCAGAATTTTATACGTTTCTATGAGATCCCCTCTCATTCTTCTAAACTCCAGTGAATACAGGCCCAGTCGATCCAATCTCTCCTCATATGTCAGTCCCACCATGCCGGGAATCAGTCTGGTGAACCTTCGCTGCACTCCCTCAATAGCAAGAATGTCCTTCCTCAGGTTAGGAGACCAAAACTGTACACAATACTCCAGGTGTGGCCTCACCAAGGCCCTGTACAACTGTAGCAACACCTCCCTGCCCCTGTACTCAAATCCCCTCGCTATGAAGGCCAACATGCCATTTGCTTTCTTAACCGCCTGCTGTACCTGCATGCCAACCTTCAATGACTGATGTACCATGACACCCAGGTCTCTTTGTACCTCCCCTTTTCCTAATCTGTCACCATTCAGATAATAGTCTGTCTCTCTGTTTTTACCACCAAAGTGGATGACCTCACATTTATCCACATTATACTACATCTGCCATGCATTTGCCCACTCACCTAACCTATCCAAGTCACTCTGCAGCCTCACAGCATCCTCCTCGCAGCTCACACTGCCACCCAACTTAGTGTCATCCGCAAATTTGGAGATACTACATTTAATCCCCTCATCTAAATCATTAATGTACAATGTAAACAGCTGGGGCCCCAGCACAGAACCTTGCGGTACCCCACTAGTCACTGCCTGCCATTCTGAAAAGTACCCATTTACTCCGACTCTTTGCTTCCTGTCTGACAACCAGTTCTCAATCCATGTCAGCACACTACCCCCAATCCCATGTGCTCTAACTTTACACATTAATCTCTTGTGTGGGACCTTGTCGAACGCCTTCTGAAAGTCCAAATATACCACATCAACTGGTTCTCCCTTATCCACTCTACTGGAAACATCCTCAAAAAATTCCAGAAGATTTGTCAAGCATGATTTCCCTTTCACAAATCCATGCTGACTTGGACCTATCATGTCACCTCTTTCCAAATGCACTGCTATGACATCCTTAATAATTGATTCCATCATTTTACCCACTATCGATGTCAGGCTGACCGGTCTATAATTCCGTTTTCTCTCTCCCTCCTTTTTTAAAAAGTGGGGTTACATTGGCTACCCTCCACTCCATAGGAACTGATCCAGAGTCAATGGAATGTTGGAAAATGACTGTCAACGCATCCACTATTTCCAAGGCCACCTCCTTAAGTACTCTGGGATGCAGTCCATCAGGCCCTGGGGATTTATCGGCCTTCAATCCCATCAATTTCCCCAACACAATTTCCCGGCTAATAAGGATTTCCCTCAGTTCCTCCTCCTTACTAGACCCTCCGACCCCTTTTATATCCGGAAGGTTGTTTGTGTCCTCCTTAGTGAATACCGAACCAAAGTACTTGTTCAATTGGTCCGCCATTTCTTTGTTCCCCGTTATGACTTCCCCTGATTCTGACTGCAGGGGACCTACGTTTGTCTTTACTAACCTTTTTCTCTTTACATATCTATAGAAACTTTTGCAATCCGTCTTAATGTTCCCTGCAAGCTTCTTCTCGTACTCCATTTTCCCTGCCCTGATCAAACCCTTTGTCCTCCTCTGCTGAGTTCTAAATTTCTCCCAGTCCCCAGATCATTGATGTATATTGTAAATAGCTGGGGTCCCAGCACTGAGCCCTGCGGTACCCCACTAGTCACTGCCTGCCATTCTGAAAAGGACCCGTTTATCCCGACTCTCTGCTTCCTGTCTGCCAACCAGTTCTCTATCCACATCAGTATATTACCCCCAATACCATGTGCTTTGATTTTGCACACCAATCTCTTGTGCGGGACCTTGTCAAAGGCCTTTTGAAAGTCCAAATACACCACATCCACTGGTTCTCCCTTGTCCACTCTACTAGTTACATCCTCAAAAAATTCCAGAAGATTTGTCAAGCATGATTTCCCTTTCATAAATCCATGCTGACTTGGACCGATCCTGTCACTGCTTTCCAAATGCGCTGCTATTTCATCTTTAATAATTGATTCCAACATTTTCCCCACTACTGATGTCAGGCTAACCGGTCTATAATTACCCATTTTCTCTCGACCTCCTTTTTTAAAAAGTGGGGTTACATTAGCTACCCTCCAGTCCATAGGAACTGATCCAGAGTCGATAGACTGTTGAAAAATGATCACCAATGCATCCACTATTTCTCGGGCCACTTCCTTAAGTACTCTGGGATGCAGACTATCAGGCCCCAGGGATTTATCAGCCTTCAATCCCATCAATTCCCCTAACACAATTTCCTGCCTAATAAGGATATCCTTCAGTTCCTCCTTCTCACTCGACCCTCGGTCCCCTAGTATTTCTGGAAGGTTATTTGTGTCTTCCTTCGTGAAGACAGAACCAAAGTATTTGTTCAATTGGTCTGCCATTTCTTTGTTCCCCATTATAAATTCACCTGAATCCTACTGCAAGGGACCTACGTTTGTCTTCACTAATCTTTTTCTCTTCACATATCTATGGAAGCTTTTATAGTCACTTTTGACAAGGTCCCACACAAGAGATTGGTGTGCAAAATCAAAGCGCATAGTATTGGGGGTAATGTACTGACGTGGATAGAAAACTGGTTGGCAGACAGGAAGCAGAGATCTGGGTGTCATGGTACATCAGTCACTGAAAGTGGGCATGCAGCTATAGCAGGGGGTGAAGAAGGCAAATGGTATGTTGGCCTTCATAGCTAGGGGATTTGAGTATTGGAGCAGGGAGGTCTTACTGCAGTTGTACAGGGCCTTAGTGAGGCCTCACCTCGAATATTGTGTACAGTTTTGGTCTCCTAATCTGAGGAAGGACATTCTTGCCATTGAGGGAGTGCAGTGAAGGTTCACCAGACTGATTCCAGGGATGGCGGGACTGACATATGAGGAGAGACTGGATCGACTAGGTCTGTATTCACTGGAGTTTAGAAGGGTGAGAGGGGATCTCATAGAAATATATTAAATTCTGACTGGACGGGACGGGACAGGTTAGATGCGGAAAGAATGTTCCCGATGTTGGGGAAGTCCAGAACAAGGGGACACAGTCTAAGGATAAGGGGTAAGCCATTTCGGACTGAGATGAGGAGAAATTTCTTCACTCAGAGAGTTGTTAACCTGTTGAATTCCCTGCCGCAGAGAGTTGTTGAGGCCAGTTCATTGGATATATTCAAGAGGGAGTTAGATATGGCCCTTACGGCTAAGGGGATCAAGGGGTATGGAGAGAAAGCAGGAAAGGGGTACTGAGGGAATGATCAGCCATGATCTTATTGAATGGTGGTGCAGGCTCGAAGGGCTGAATGGCCTACTCCTGCACCTATTTTCTATGTTTCTATGTTTATGTTACCTGCAAGCTTCTTCTCGTACTCTATTTTCCCCCTCTTAATTAAACCCTCTGTCCTCCTCTGCTGAGTTCTAAATTTCTGCCAGTCCTCAGGTTTGCTGCTTTTTCTGGACAATTTATATACCTCTTCCTTGGATTTAACACTATCCTTAATTTCTCTTGTTAGCCTGTGGAATTCTGTGGAATTCTCAGCCCCAGAGAATTGTGGAGGCTAGGTCATTCAATGTATTTAAGGCGGAGATAGACAGATTTTTCATCGATAAGGGAGTAAAGGGATATGGGGAACGGGCAGGGACGTGGAGCTGAGTCCATGATCGGATCAGCCATGATCTTATTGAATGGCAGAGTCGGCTCGAGGGGCCAATTGGCTGACTCCTGCTCCTATTTCTTATGTTCAACCCATTGAAATTGGCCTTTCTCCAATTTAGTATTTTTACTCTAGATTGCTCTCTGTCCTTTTCCATATCTAATTTAGACCTTCTGAAAATATGATCACTGTTCCCTAAATGTTCCCCTACTGACACTTGCTCCCCCTGACCCACCTGATCCCCCAGGACCAGATCCAGCAATGCCTCCTCCTTCGCCGGGCCGGAAACGGGCTGATCCACAACGTTCTCCTGAACACACTTCAGGAATTCTTCCCCCGCTCTGCCCTTTACACTGTTACTGTCCCAGAATATATTAGGATAGTTGAAGTTCTCCATTATCACTGCTCTATAGTTCATGCACCTCTCTGTAATTTCCCTGATAATATCCTTCCCACTAGTAGGTGGCCTACAGAATACACCTCAGAGTGTATTGACACCTCTATTTTTTGTCGATTCCAACCAAATAGCTTCTGTCCTTGACCCCTCCAGGTCATCCTGTCTCCAGCACTGTAACATTTTCCTCAACCAATACTGCCACACTATCTCCTATAGTTCCTTCTCGATCTTTCCTGAACACCTTATACCCAGAAATATTTAGTACCGAATCCTGCACTTTTTTAAGCTGGATCGCCACAACATCACATTCCCATGTGGCTATTTCTACCTGCAGCTCACCCTATTTACACACATGCACTGTATACCTGTCTTCGACCTTCTTATATTCTCTTAGTCTGACCCCACCTGATACCGTACTATTTCTTACTCTAGTGCTATCTGTCTCTCCCATTCTTTGCACACCTTGTTTCTCTTTTCTAATGCTACATCCTGGTCCCCTACCAAATTAGTAGCAAGTAGCAAACCTCCCCACCACACAGAAACATAGAAAATAGGTGTCGGCCATTCGGCCCTTCGAGCCTGCACCACCATTCAATAAGATCATGGCTGATCATTCACCTCAGTACCCCTTTCCTGCTTTCTCTCCATACCCCTTGATCGCTTTAGCCGTAAGGGCCATATCTAACTCCCTCTTGAATATATCTAACGAACTGGCCCCAACAACTCTCTGCGGTAGGGAATTCCACAGGTTAACAACTCTCTGAGTGAAGAAGTTTCTCCTCATCTCGGTCCTAAATGGCCTACCCCTTATCCTTAGACTGTGTCCCCTTGTTCTGGACTTCCCCAACATCAGGAACATTCTTCCTGCATCTAACCTGTCCAGTCCCGTCAGAATTTTATACGTTTCTATGAGATCCCCTCTCATTCTTCTAAACTCCAGTAAATAAAGGCCCAGTCGATCCAGTCTCTCCTCATATGTCAGTCCTGCCATCCCAGGAATCAGTCTGGAGAACCTTCGCTGCACTCCCTCAATAGCAAGAACGTCCTTCCACAGATTAGGAGACCAAAACTGAACACAATATTCCAGGTGTGGCCTCATCAAGGCCCTGTACAACTGCAGTAAGACCTCCCTGCTCCTATACTCAAATCCCCAAGCTATGAAGGCCAACGTACCATTTGCCTTCTTCACCGCCTGCTGTACCTGCAGGCCAACCTTCAATGACTGATGTACCATGACACCCAGGTCTCGTTGCACCTCCCCTTTTCCTAATCTGCCGCCATTCAGATAATATTCTGCCTTCGTGTTTTTGCCCCCAAAGTGGATAACCTCACATTTATCCACATCATACTGCATCTGCCACTACCACTCTACCCGCTAGAAGGACAATGGCAGCAGGCGCATGGGAACACCACCACCTCCACGTTCCCCTCCCAGTCACACACCATCCTGACTGGGAAATATATCGGCCGTTCCTCCATCGTCGCTGGGTCACAATCCTGGAACTCCCTCCCTAACAGCACTGTGGGAGCACCTTCACCACACGGACTGCAGCGGTTCAAGAAGGCGGCTCACCACCACCTTCTCAAGGGGCAATTAGGGATGGGCAATAAACGCCAGCAACGCCCAGGAATGAATTTTTTAAAACCATGGAGAATCAGGAATGGTCTCGCTGTTTGACCCTTGACCTCGCTGACCAGATCACAGTGTCCCTCTCCCTCCCTCTCTGCTCTTTGCTTCCTGACGTCGAATCAAGTTCACTGAACTTAACCTGAACCTGTATAAAACACTGGTTCGGCCCCAACTGGAGTATTGTGTCCAATTCTGGGCCCCGCACTTTAGGGAGGGCCTGGGAGAGGGTGCAGAGGGAGATTGACCAGAATGGTCCCAGGGGGATGAGGGACTTCAGTGACGTGGGGATAGACTGGAGAAGCTGGGGTTGTTCTCCTTGGAGCAGAGAAAGTTGAGAGGAGATTTGATCGAGGTGTTCACAATCAAATTGTGATGGAGTAAAGAGAAACTCTATCCAGAGGGCGAGAGTGAAGGTGAGCGGCGATAGAACCAGAGGGGGAGACGAGGAGAATGTGTTACGCAGCGAGATGTTGTGATCGGGAACACGCTGCCTGATAGGGCAAAGGGAGCAGATTCAATAGTAACTTTCAAACAGGGAATTGGATAAATGGCAGGGAAACAATTTTGCGGGTTATGGGGAACGAGCAGGTGAGTGGGACTGATTGGATCGCTCAACCACAGAGCTGTCCCAGGCACGGTGGGCCCAATGGCCTCCTTCAGTAACGTTAGGTTCTGTTGGGCTACAGGCAGGTCTCGATTATCCACACACGGATCCAACCATTGTAATGGGATTTTAAATTTCGGCCCAAGAAGGTATCGGGCCGGTGCGTTCGGAGTCCTTTCGGCCGAGAAGGTATCAGGTTTTAACTTTATAATGTCAATCGTTTACCCGGCATAGCCCAATCCCCAGGGGACCCAGATCATCGGGAGCTGCCTGTATATTGATTTTATTGGTATTTATCCTGACCAAGCCTCTTTACGTTCAGGATCATTCAAAGCTCTGGAGCAGGAGGACGGCACAGTGGAGATGAATATCGGCGATGTGAGTATGTTTGTGGGGCAGGTCTCGCCGCTATTGGCCAATGCTACCCCATTGGGGGGAGGGGCTGATGGGCCTGGGGAAGGGGACAGGGCTGGTAAGGGCGGCTTGGGCCTCGGACAGGGCCTGACTGGATGTGGTCCTCGGACAGGGCCTGACTGGGTGTAGGCCTCGGACGGGGCCTGACTGGGTGTAGGCCTCGGACAGGGCCTGACTGGGTGTAGGCCTCGGACAGGGCCTGACTGGGTGTGGGCCTCGGACAGGGCCTGACTGGGTGTGGGCCTCGGACAGGGCCTGACTGGGTGTAGGCCTCGGACAGGGCCTGACTGGGTGTAGGCCTCGGAAAGGGCCTGACTGGATGTGGGCCTCGGACAGGGCCTGACTGGATGTGGGCCTCGGACAGGGCCTGACTGGGTGTAGGCCTCGGACAGGGCCTGACTGAATGTGGGCCTCGGACAGGGCCTGACTGGATGTGGGCCTCGGACAGGGCCTGACTGGGTGTAGGCCTCGGACAGGGCCTGACTGGATGTGGGCCTCGGACAGGGCCTGACTAGGTGTAGGCCTCGGACGGGGCCTGACTGGATGTGGGCCTCGGACAGGGCCTGACTGGGTGTAGGCCTCGGACAGGGCCTGACTGGATGTGGGCCTCGGACAGGGCCTGACTGGGTGTAGGCCTCGGACAGGGCCTGACTGAATGTGGGCCTCGGACAGGGCCTGACTGGATGTGGGCCTCGGACAGGGCCTGACTGGGTGTAGGCCTCGGACAGGGCCTGACTGGGTGTAGGCCTCGGACGGGGCCTAACTGGGTGTAGGCCTCGGACGGGGCCTGACTGGGTGTAGGCCTCGGACAGGGCCTGACTGGGTGTAGGCCTCGGACAGGTCTTGACTGGGTGTAGGCCTCGGACAGGGCCTGACTGGATGTGGGCCTCGGACAGGGCCTGACTGGGTGTAGGCCTCGGACAGGGCCTGACTGGGTGTAGGCCTCGGAGAGGGCCTGACTGGGTGTAGGCTTGGGACAGGGCCTGACTGGGTGTGGGCCTGGGACAGGTCCTGACTGGGTGTAGGCCGCGGACAGGGCCTGACTGGGTGTAGGCCTCAGACAGGGCCTGACTGGGTGTGGGCCTGGGACAGGTCCTGACTGGGTGTGGGCCTCGAACAGGGCCTGACTGGGTGTGGGCCTCGGACAGGGCCTGACTGGGTGTGGGCCTCGGACAGGTCCTGACAACATGCATTTACATAACGCCTTCAACATAGTAAAATATCCCAGGGTGCTTCACGGGTGCGATTTGACACTGAGCCAGAGAAGGAGAAATTAGGACAGATGACCAAAAGCTTCGTCAAAGAGTTAAGTTTTAAGGCGCGTCTTAAAAGAGGCGGAGAGGTTTAGGGAGGGAATTCCAGAGCTTGGGGCCCAGGCAGCCGAAGGTATGGCCACCGATGGTGGAGCGATTATAATCAGGGATGGTCAGGAGGGCAGAATTAGAGGAGCGCAGACATCTCGGGGGTTGTGGGACTGGAGGAGGTTACAGAGATAGGGAGGGGCGAGGGCCATGGAGGGATTTGAAAACAAAGATGAGAATTTTGAAATCGAGGCTTTGCTTAACTGGGAGCCAATGTAGGTCGGCGAGCACAGCGGGTGATGGGTGATCGTGACTGGGTGCGAGTTAGGACACGGGGCAGTGAGCACAGGGGGTGATGGGTGAGCGGGACTCGGTGTGAGTTAGGACACGGGGCAGTGAGCACAGGGGGTGATGGGTGAGTGGGACTGGGTGCGAGTTAGGACACGGGGCAGTGAGCACAGGGGGTGATGAGTGAGTGGGACTGCGTGTGAGTTAGGACACGGGCAGCGAGCACAGGGGGTGATAGGTGAGTGGGACTGGGTGCAAGTTAGGACACGGGGCAGTGAGCACAGGGGGGGTGATGGGTGAGTGGGACTCGGTGCGAGTTAGAACACGGGGCAGCGAGCACAGGGGGTGATAGGTGAGTGGGACTCGGTGCGAGTTAGAATACGGGGCAGTGAGCACAGGGGGTGATGGGTGAGCGAGACTGGGTGCAAGTTAGGACACGGGGCAGTGAGCACAGGGAGTGATGGGTGAGTGGGACTTGGTGCGAGTTAGGACACGGGGCAGTGAGCACAGAGGGTGTTGGGTGAGTGGGACTCGGTGCGAGTTAGAACACGGGGCAGTGAGCACGGGGTGATGGGTGAGCGGGACTTGGTGCGAGTTAGGACACCGGGCAGTGAGCACAGGGGGTGTTGGGTGAGTGGGACTCGGTGCGAGTTAGGACACGGGGCAGTGAGCACAGGGGGTGATGGGTGAGTGGGACTGGGTGCGAGTTAGGACACGGGGCAGTGAGCACAGGGGGTGATGGGTGAGTGGGACACGGTGTGAGTTAGGACACGGGGCAGTAAGCACAGGGGGTGATGGGTGAGCGGGACTTGGTGCGAGTTAGGACACGGGGTCAGTGAGCACAGGGGGTGATGGGTGAGTGGGACTCGGTGCGAGTTAGGACACGGGTCAGTGAGCACAGGGGGTGATGGGTGAGTGGGACTCGGTGCGAGTTAGGACACGGGTCAGTGAGCACAGGGGGTGATGGGTGAGTGGGACTCGGTGCGAGTTAGGACACGGGTCAGTGAGCACAGGGGGTGATGGGTGAGTGGGACTCGGTGCGAGTTAGGACACGGGTCAGTGAGCACAGGGGGTGATGGGTGAGTGGGACTCGGTGCGAGTTAGGACACGGGTCAGTGAGCACAGGGGGTGATGGGTGAGTGGGACTCGGTGCGAGTTAGGACACGGGTCAGTGAGCACAGGGGGTGATGGGTGAGCGGGACTCGGTGCGAGTTAGGACACGGGGGCAGTGAGCACAGGGGGTGATGGGTGAGCGGGACTCGGTGCGAGTTAGGACACGGGGGCAGTGAGCACAGGGGGTGATGGGTGAGTGGGACTCGGTGTGAGTTAGGACACGGGGCACAGGGGGTGATGGGTGAGCGGGACTCGGTGCGAGTTAGGACATGGGGCAGTGAGCACAGGGGGTGATGGGTGAGCGGGACTCGGTGCGAGTTAGAACACGGGGCAGTGAGCACAGGGGGTGATGGGTGAGTGGGACTGGGTGTGAGTTAGAACACGGGGGCAGCCAAGTTTTGGATCACCTCCAGTTTACGTCGGGTAGAATGTGGGAGGCCAGCCAGGAGTGTGTTGGAATAGTCAAGTCTGGAGGTAACAAAGGCATGGATGAGGGTTTCAGCAGCGGATGAGCTGAGGCAGTGGCGCAGACGGGTGATGTTACGGAGGTGGAAATAGGCGGCTTTAGTTATGCTGCGGATATGTGGTAGGGAGCTCATTTAAGAGTCAAATATGACACCAAGGTTGCGAACAGTGTGGTTCAGCCTCAGACAGGAGTTGGGGAGAGGGATGGAGTCGGGGGCTGGGGAACGGAAACAATGGCTTCGGTCTTCCCAATATTCTATTGGAATAAATTTCTGCTCATCCAGTACTGGATGTGGGACAAGCAGTGTGACAATTTAGGGACCGTGGGGGGGGGGGTTGAGAGAAGCGGGGGTGGGGTAGAGCTGGGTATCGTCAGCGTACATGTGGAAACTGAGGCTGTGTTTCCAGATGATGTCGCCAAGGGGCAACATGTAGATGGGAACTAGGAGGGGGCCAAGAATAGAGCCTCAGGGGACACCAGAGATAACGCTACGGGGGCGGGAAGAGAAGCCATTGCTGGTGGATCTCTGGCTACGATGAGATGGATAAGAATGGAACCAGGCGAGTGCAGTCCCACCCAGCTGGACGATGGGGGAGAGGCGCTGGAGTGGTCAACCGTGTCAAGGGCTGCAGACAGGTCGAGAAGGACGAGGAGGGAGAGTTTGCCTTTGTCACAGTCACAAAGGATGTCACTTGTGACTTTGATGAGAGCCGTTTCAGTCCTGTGGCAGGGGTGGAAACTGGATTGGAGGGATTCCAACATGGAGTTCCTGGCAAGATGGACAGGGAATTGGGAGGTGACAACACGTTCAAGGACTTTGGAGAGGAAAGGGAGGTTGGAGATGGGGCGGGAGTGTACAAAAACCATCAATGCCCAGGCACTGAGTGACCCAGCATTCGACATTTAGGCGGACGATGTCGTCATCACCCCTCAGCCAGGTTTCTGTCAGGGCCATGATGTCGATGCCATCATCCACGATCAGCTGATGGATGGCAAGGGCCTTGTTCGCAAGTGAACGGACGTTCTGGAGGGAGGTGCGGAGGATCGGTTTGCCCCACTGCCTGCGTCCACAGGGTCAGCGCTGGGGGGGGGGTGGGGAGATCGGCAAGATTAGCCCCAGTGGGTGCGCTGGGCGGGAAGGTCGGTGAGAGAGTCGGGTGGGACAGTTAGGGTTGCTGCTCATGAGGAGGCAGTGACGAGTGCCTCGATGGGCCCTTCGGAGGATGCACAGAGGCGCAGAGGGTATCTGTAGGCTTATCCAGGAGGTCATCAGGCCTAGGACGGCGGAAGGAGAGTGGGAAGGTCAAAGAGTAATGGGGGGGGTTGGGGGTCGGGATTTGGGAGGACAGAGAGTATCCGAGAGAGGAGAGGTGGAAGGAGGCATGACGGGAGGAGAGAGGGCTCACGGAGGGATTGAGAGACTTCCACACCCCAGGAACGAAAAGGGGAAATGGAAGTGAAGGGCTCGGGGCCGGAACAGCAGCAAACACACGCACGCGGATAGGCATAAGGAAAAAACACAGGTTATAGAGGCTGCTTATGGCTGCTGGGTGTGGGCCTCAGGCAGGCCTGACTCTGGGTGTGGGCCTCAGGCAGGCCTGACTCTGGGTGTGGGCCTCAGGCAGGCCTGACTCTGGGTGTGGGCCTCAGGCAGGCCTGACTCTGGGTGTGGGCCTCAGGCAGGCCTGACTCTGGGTGTGGGCCTCAGGCAGGCCTGACTCTGGGTGTGGGCCTCAGGCAGGCCTGACTCTGGGTGTGGGCCTCAGGCAGGCCTGACTCTGGGTGTGGGCCTCAGGCAGGCCTGACTCTGGGTGTGGGCCTCAGGCAGGCCTGACTCTGGGTGTGGGCCCCAGACAGGCCTGACTCTGGGTGTGGGCCTCAGGCAGGCCTGACTTTGGGTGTGGGCCCCAGGCAGGCCTGACTCTGGGTGTGGGCCCCAGGCAGGCCTGACTCTGGGTGTGGGCCCCAGGCAGGCCTGACTCTGGGTGTGGGCCCCAGGCAGGCCTGACTCTGGGTGTGGGCTCCAGGCAGGCCTGACTCTGGGTGTGGGCCTCAGGCAGGCCTGACTCTGGGTGTGGGCCTCAGGCAGGCCTGACTCTGGGTATGGGCCCCAGACAGGTCTGACTCTGGGTGTGGGCCTCAGGCAGGCCTGACTCTGGGTATGGGCCCCAAACAGGCTTGACTCTGGGTATGGGCCCCAGACAGGCCTGACTCTGGGTGTGGGCCCCAGGCAGGCCTGACTCTGGGTGTGGGCTCCAGGCAGGCCTGACTCTGGGTGTGGGCTCCAGGCAGGCCTGGGTGTGGGCTCCAGGCACTCCTGACTCTGGGTGTGGGCCCCAGGCAGGCCTGACTCTGGGTGTGGGCCCCAGGCAGGCCTGACTCTGGGTGTGGGCCCCAGGCAGGCCTGACTCTGGGTGTGGGCTCCAGGCAGGCCTGACTCTGGGTGTGGGCTCCAGGCAGGCCTGACTCTGGGTGTGGGCCCCAGGCAGGCCTGACTCTGGGTGTGGGCCCCAGGCAGGCCTGACTGGGTGTAGGATTTAGGCCTGTCCCTCTTTCCCGTCCTCACCTCCTCGTGCTCTGTAGAAGCCTCTGCGTTTTGCCGCTCAGACTCTCTGACCTGAATTTTCTTTATGTATTTACAGTGGCTCAGTCTGACCATGTCCGGCTAGAACTGATTGGAAGATGCTGAGACTGCAAGTGCCTCCCTCTGCCCACTAACCTGACCTGCCTGCGGCCTGTGTGTAGCGTGTTTGATAGAACGGCCTCTGCAGGCAACGAAGAGACAGTTTACTCAGAATGTAACGGAACAAAGCTGAATCTCTCCTCGGGATTTAGTGCTGAGCATGGCCCAGATATCTAGTCTCACCCCCCTCTGAACCCCGCTCTCCGACCCTTGACACCGCTCAGGTCTGGGAACACTCACTGACACTACTGCAATAAGAACCCTCCACACTGCTTGGCTGGGCCCTGTGACGACCTCCTGTCACAGGAACAATGTTCTTTAGGGCAGGAAACCTGCTGATCTTTCCCAGTCTGGGCCTACATGTGACTCCAGACCTCCACCAACCTGGGTAACTCTTAGCTGCCCTCCAAAGTAGCCCAGAAAAGCACTCTGTATCAAAACCATCTTCTAGGCATAAGCAATAAATGTCGGCCTCTGTCTCTCTCCCTCTCCCCCTCCCCCTCTCTCCCTCTCTCTCTCTCTCTCTCTGCCTCTCTCTCTCTCTCTGTCTCTCTCCCTCTCCCCCTCTCTCTCTCTCTCTCTCTCTCTCTCTGTCTCTCCCTCTCTCTGTCTCTCTTCCTCTCCCTCTCTCTCTCTCTCTCTCTCCCTCTCTCTCTCTCTGTCTCTCCCTCTCTCTCTCTCTCTCTCTCTCTCCGTTTTTCTCTCTCTCTCTCTCTCCGTTTTTCTCTCTCCCTCTCTCTCCGTTTTTCTCTCTCCCTGTCTCTCACTCTCTCTCCCTCCCTCTCTGTGTCTGGTGTTTAGGGTTCTGGTCCCCTCAGTACAGACCACTGTGGGTATCCTGCTCTAAAGGGCATCAGTTAACCAAATTGAAATTTCTGAATGAGAGATTTATTAATTTCACACCGGCCCCGGTAGAATTGGAGCTCACGAGCTGAACCTAGAGTATAACCACTAAACTGGCAGGACTGGAATCCCAATATAGGGTCCCCTGATTCTCCCTGCTCCCTACTGCACACTCCATCCTCCCTCTCCCCCTCTCTCACCCCCTCCCCCCCCTTCACCACCCCCTCCCCCTCCCCCCTCACTCCCTCCCCCCTCCTCACTCCCTCCCCTCCTCACTCCCCCTCCCCCTCCTCACTCCCTCTCCCTCACCCCCCTCCCCCTCACCCCCCTCCCCCTCACCCCCCTCTCCCTCCCCCTCACCCCCCCTCTCCCTCCCCCCCCCCCCCTCCCCCTCACCCCCCCTCCCTCCCTCCCTCCCCCTCACCCCCCCTCCCTCCCTCCCTCCCCCTCACCCCCCCCTCCCTCCCCCTCACCCCCCCCCTCCCTCCCCCTCACCCCCCCCTCCCTCCCCCTCACCCCCCCTCCCTCCCCCTCACCCCCCCCTCCCTCCTCTCCCTCCTCACCCCCCTCCTCACCCCCCTCCTCACCCCCCTCCTCACCCCCCTCCTCACCCCCCTCCTCACCCCCCTCTCCCTCTCCCTCCTCACCCCCCTCTCTCCTCTCTCCCTGCCCATCCCCCTCCTCACTCCCTCCCCCTCCTCACTCCCTCCCCTGTCACTCACCCTCCCCTCTCCTGTTGTGAGGCTCAGACTCTGGACCTCCATTGCCCCTCCTGCACCTCATTCCCCATCCACTCCTCTCCCACTCCAATACACTCCCCCTCAGTCCCTCATTCTTCCCCTTACCCTCCTGCCCCTTTTCTCCCCTCCATTCCCTCCCCACCGCCCCCTCACTCTCCCCCCGCCCCTCCACGCCACACCCTCCACTCGCCCCTCACTCCTCTCCCACTCCCCCATTGTGAGGCTCAGACTATGATTATTGATCATATTCACCGCTCACCCTGTCTCCCTCAAAGCTTTTTTTCCTTTATTTGAGTTTGCTGTGTTACATTTCTCGGCTAATTCTCCATTCAGTGGCTGTGGATTCTTGTAGCTGTGATCACAGTCCGGAGACAGTATTAAATCAAATAATAAATCAATAAAGGACCAATTAACCCAACAAAAGCAGCTTTACTCTCCGTCATTTAATGCAATTACATCACCGCGTCCCTCCTTGTCCATTGTGGGAGTGACCCTGGGCCTGGTGCATTGTGGGAGTGTGCCTGGGCCAGGTACAATGTGGGAAAGGCCCTGGGCCAGGGGCATTGTGGGAGTGACTCTTGGCCCAATACATTGTGGGAATGAGGCTGGGCTGGATGCATTGTGGGACGGTCTTTGTGCTCATGCATTGTGGAAGTGTCCCTCAGCCCAGTGCACTGTGGGTGTGTACCTTGGCCCGGTGCATTGTGGGAGTGTCCCTGGGCCCAGATCATTGTGGGAGTGTCCTTGGGTGCCGGTGCATTGTGGGAGTGAACCTAGGGTGCTGCATTGTGGGAGTGAATCTGAGCCCAGTGCATTATGGGAGGGAATTTGGCTCTCGGTGTATTGTGGGAATGTCTTGGGCCAAATCATTGTGGGAGTGTCACTGGACCTGGTGCATTGTGGGAGTGTCCTTTGGCCCGTGCACTAATGGGGAACATGGAGATGGCAGAAACTCTGAACAAATATTTTGTATCAGTCTTTACGGTAGAGGACACTAACAATATCCCGCAGTGGATAGTCAAGGGGCTATAGGGGGAGAGGAACTTAACACAATCACAATCACTAAGGAGGTGGTACTCAGTAAGATAATGGGACTAAAGGCGGATAAATCCCCTGGACCTGATGGCTTGCATCCTAGGGTCTTAAGAGAAGTAGCGGCAGGGATTGTGGCTGCATTGGTTGTAATTTACCAAAATTCCCTGGATTCTGGGGAGGTCCCAGCAGATTGGAAAACTGCAAATGTAACGCCTCTATTTAAAAAAGGAGGCAGACAAAAAGCAGGAAACTATAGACCAGTTAGCCTAACATCTGTGGTTGGGAAAATGTTGGAGTCCATTATTAAAGAAGCAGTAGCAGGACATTTGGAAAAGCAAAATTCGATCAGGCAGAGTCAGCATGGATTTATGAAGGGGAAGTCTTGTTTGACAAATTTGCTGGAGTTCTTTGAGGATGTAACGAACAGGGTGGATAAAGGGGACCCAGTGGATGTGGTGTATTTGGATTTCCAGAAGGCATTCGATAAGGTGCCACATAAAAGGTTACTGCACAAGATAAAAGTTCACGGGGTTGGGGGTAATATATTAGCATGGATAGAGGATTGGCTAACTAACAGAAAACAGAGAGTCGGGATAAATGGGTCATTCTCTGGTTGGCAACCAGTAACTAGTGGGGTGCCGCAGGGATCAGTGCTGGGACCTCAACTATTTACAATCTATATTAACAACTTGGAAGAAGGGACTGAGTGTAATGTAGCCAGGTTTGCTGACGATACAAAGATGGGAGGAAAAGCAATGTGTGAGGAGGACACAAAAATCTGCAAAAGGACATAAACAGGCTAAGTGAGTGGGCAAAAATTTGGCAGATGGAGTATAATGTTGGAAAGTGTGAGGTCATGCAGTTTGGCAGAAAAAAAATCAAAGAGCAAGTTATTATTTAAATGGAGAAAGATTGCAAAGTGCTGCAGTACAGCGGGACCTGGGGGTACTTGTACATGAAACACAAAAGGGTAGTATGCAGGTACAGCAAGTGATCAGGAAGGTCAATGGAATCTTGGCCTTTATTGCAAAGGGGATGGAGTATAAAAGCAGGGAAGTCTTGCTCCAGTTATACAGGGTATTGGAGAGGCCACACCTGGAGTACTGCGTGCAGTTTTGGTTTCCATATTTACGAAAGGATATACTTGCTTTGGAGGCAGTTCAGAGAAGGTTCACTCGGTTTATTCCGGAGATGAGGGGGTTGACTTATGAGGAAAGGCTGAGTAGGTTGGGCCCAGTGCATTGTGGGACCGTCCCTGGGCCTAATGCATTGTGGGAGCGAACCTGGGCCCAGTGCATTGTGGGAGTGTCCCTGGGCCCGGTGCACTATGGGAGTGAACCTCGGCTGCTGCATTGTGGGAGTGAACCTGGGCCAAGTGCATTGTGGGATGGAATCTGTCTCTCGGTGTATTGTGGGAATGTCCCTAGTCCAATGCATTGTGGGAGTATCCCTGGGCCCAGTGCATTGTGGGACTGTTCTTGGACTTGTTGCATTGTGAGTGTCTCTGGGCCTCTTGCATTGTGGGAGTGACGCTAGTCTCAGTGTAATATGGGAGACCTGGGCCGGTGCATTATGGGAGTGTCACAGGGCCCAATGCTTTGTGGGGGGTGTCTGTGGGCTTGGTGCATTGTGGGTGAGGCCCTGGGCCCTTTGTATTGTGGGAGTGTCCCTGAGCCACATGCATTGTGGGAGTGTCCCAGTGCTCATTGCATTGTGGAATGTCCTTGGGCCCGGTGCACTGTGGGGGAGGCCCTTGTCCTTTGGCATTGTGGGAGTGTCCCAGGGCCTGTTGCATTGTGGGTGTGTCCCTGGGACCACTGCATTGTGGGAGGGATCTGGGCCCATTGCATTGTGGAAGTGACCTGGGCCCAATGCATTGTGGGAGTGTCCCTCGGCCCAGTGCATTGTGGGAGTCTCCCAGGGCCTGTTGCATTGTGGGAGTGTCCCGGGGCCCATTGCATTGTGGGTGTGTCCCAGGGCCTGTTGCATTGTGGGAGAGTCCCAGGGCCTGTTGCATTGTGGGAGAGTCCCTGGGCATGTTGCATTGTGGGAGTGTCCCAGGTCCTGGTGCATTGTGGGTGTGTCGCAGGGCCCGTTGCATTGTGGGTGTGTCCCTGGTCCTGGTGCATTGTGGGAGTGTCCCTGGTCCTGGTGCATTGTGGGAGTGTCCCTGGTCCTGGTGCATTGTGGGTGTGTCCCTGGTCCTGGTGCATTGTGGGTGTGTCCCTGGTCCTGGTGCATTGTGGGAGTGCCCATGGGCCTGTTGCATTGTGGGAGTGTCCCAGGGCCCATTGCATTGTGGGTGTGTCCCAGGGCCCGTTGCATTGTGGGCCTGTTGCATTGTGGGTGTGTCCCTGGGGATGTTGCATTGTGGGAGTGTCCCTGGGCACATTGCATTGTGGGAGTGTCCCAGGGCATGTTGCATTGTGGGTGTGACCCAGGGCCTGTTGCATTGTGGGAGTGTACCTGGTCCATGTGCATTGTGGGAGTGTGCCTGGGCTCGGGGCATTGTGGGAGCCGTGACGCGGATTTCCTCCTGCCGCGGGGCCCGGAGAGGAGGATCCCGCCGCGGGGCACGCTGGGAGTTGGAGTCCTCGCCCGCACCGCGCCCATTGCCCGAACAAGTCCCGGCGGCCTTTGCGGGGCCCCGCGCACGCGCGGAGCGTTGAGCGGCTCATCCGCGCATCCCGGAGGCGGGGCCGTCGCGGGCAGTGGGGCGGGGCCCCGGGCTGTGGGGGCGGGGCTAGCGCTAAGGGCGGGGCCGGCGCGGGCTGTGGGGCGGGGCCCTGGGCTGTGGGGGCGGGGCGAGCGCGAAGGGCGGGGCCGGCGCGGGCTGTGGGGCGGGGCCCCGGGCTGTGTGGGCGGGGCTAGTGCTAAGGGCGGGGCCGGCGCGGGCTGTGGGGGCGGGGCTAGCGCTAAGGGCGGGGCCGGCACGGACTGTGGGGCGGGGCCCTGGGCTGTGGGGGCGGGGCTAGCGCTGAGGGCGGGGCCGGTGCGGGCTGTGGGGTGGGGGCGGGGCTAGCGCTGAGGGCGGGGCCGGCGCGGGCTGTGGGGGCGGGGCTAGCGCTGAGGGCGGGGCCGGCGCGGGCTGTGGGGGCGGGGCTAGCGCTAAGGGCGGGGCCGGCGCGGACTGTGGGGTGGGGGCGGGGCTAGCGCTGAGGGCGGGGCTGCCGCAGGCTGTGGGCGGGGCCGGTGCCGGGAGCCGCGCGCCCCCTGGCGGCCGGGAGGGGAGACGCCGGTCTGCAGTGCGGAGAAAAGGCGCCGGTGAGAGTGGGCGGCTGCGGGCGGCGGCGACAGCCCGGCTCACACTCACAGGGAGAGCGGGCCCGAGCCCAGGCCCAGGCCCAGAGCGCCGAGCCCGGGCTTACTCAGCCCAGTTCCGGCCGCGGCGGTGAGTGCTGGGGACAGGGCCGTGAGGGGGGCACGGGGCCTGAGGGGGAGGGGGCACAGAGGGGGAGGGGGAACAGTGAGGGGGGGGGCACAGTGTGTGTGTGTGAGGGGGGCACGGTGTGTGTGTGAGGGGGGCACGGTGTGTGTGTGAGGGGGGCACGGTGTGTGTGAGGGGGGCACGGTGTGTGTGTGAGGGGGGCACGGTGTGTGTGAGGGGGGCACGGTGTGTGTGTGAGAGGGGCACGGTGTGTGTGTGAGGGGGGCACGGTGTGTGTGTGAGGGGGGCACGGTGTGTGTGTGAGGGGGGCACGGTGTGTGTGTGTGAGGGGGGCACGGTGTGTGTGTGAGGGGGGCACGGTGTGTGTGTGAGGGGGGCACGGTGTGTGTGTGAGGGGGGCACGGTGTGTGTGTGAGGGGGGCACGGTGTGTGTGTGAGGGGGGCACGGTGTGTGTGTGAGGGGGGCACGGTGTGTGTGTGTGAGGGGGGCACGGTGTGTGTGAGGGGGGCACGGTGTGTGTGTGAGGGGGGCACGGTGTGTGTGTGAGGGGGGCACGGTGTGTGTGTGAGGGGGGCACGGTGTGTGAGGGGGGCACGGTGTGTGTGTGAGGGGGGCACGGTGTGTGTGTGTGAGGGGGGCACGGTGTGTGAGGGGGGCACGGTGTGTGAGGGGGGCACGGTGTGTGTGTGAGGGGGGCACGGTGTGTGAGGGGGGCACGGTGTGTGTGTGAGGGGGGCACGGTGTGTGTGTGTGAGGGGGGCACGGTGTGTGAGGGGGGCACTGTGTGTGTGAGGGGGGCACGGTGTGTGTGTGTGAGGGGGGCACGGTGTGTGTGTGAGAGGGGGGCACGGTGTGTGTGTGAGAGGGGGGCACGGTGTGTGTGTGAGGGGGGCACGGTGTGTGTGTGAGAGGGGGGCACGGTGTGTGTGTGAGAGGGGGGCACGGTGTGTGTGTGAGAGGGGGGCACGGTGTGTGTGTGAGAGGGGGGCACGGTGTGTGTGTGTGAGGGGGGCACTGTGTGTGAGAGGGGGGCACGGTGTGTGAGGGGGGCACGGTGTGTGTGTGAGAGGGGGGCACGGTGTGTGTGTGAGAGGGGGGCACGGTGTGTGTGTGAGAGGGGGGCACGGTGTGTGTGTGTGAGGGGGGCACGGTGTGTGTGTGAGGGGGGCACGGTGTGTGTGTGAGGGGGGCACGGTGTGTGTGTGTGAGGGGGGCACGGTGTGTGTGAGGGGGGCACGGTGTGTGTGTGAGGGGGGCACGGTGTGTGTGTGTGAGGGGGGCACGGTGTGTGAGGGGGGCACGGTGTGTGTGTGAGGGGGGCACGGTGTGTGAGGGGGGCACGGTGTGTGTGTGAGGGGGGCACGGTGTGTGTGTGTGAGGGGGGCACGGTGTGTGAGGGGGGCACGGTGTGTGAGGGGGGCACGGTGTGTGTGTGAGGGGGGCACGGTGTGTGAGGGGGGCACGGTGTGTGTGTGAGGGGGGCACGGTGTGTGTGTGTGAGGGGGGCACGGTGTGTGAGGGGGGCACTGTGTGTGTGAGGGGGGCACGGTGTGTGTGTGTGAGGGGGGCACGGTGTGTGTGTGAGAGGGGGGCACGGTGTGTGTGTGAGAGGGGGGCACGGTGTGTGTGTGAGAGGGGGGCACGGTGTGTGTGTGAGAGGGGGGCACGGTGTGTGTGTGAGAGGGGGGCACGGTGTGTGTGTGAGAGGGGGGCACGGTGTGTGTGTGTGAGGGGGGCACGGTGTGTGTGTGTGAGGGGGGCACTGTGTGTGAGAGGGGGGCACGGTGTGTGAGGGGGGCACGGTGTGTGTGTGAGAGGGGGGCACGGTGTGTGTGTGAGAGGGGGGCACGGTGTGTGTGTGAGAGGGGGGCACGGTGTGTGTGTGTGAGGGGGGCACGGTGTGTGTGTGAGGGGGGCACGGTGTGTGTGTGAGGGGGGCACGGTGTGTGTGTGAGGGGGGCACGGTGTGTGTGTGAGGGGGGCACGGTGTGTGTGTGAGGGGGGCACGGTGTGTGTGTGAGGGGGGCACGGTGTGTGTGTGTGAGGGGGGCACGGTGTGTGAGGGGGGCACGGTGTGTGTGTGAGGGGGGCACGGTGTGTGAGGGGGGCACGGTGTGTGTGTGAGGGGGGCACGGTGTGTGAGGGGGGCACGGGTGTGTGTGTGAGGGGGGCACGGTGTGTGTGTGTGAGGGGGGCACGGTGTGTGAGGGGGGCACGGTGTGTGTGTGAGGGGGGCACGGTGTGTGAGGGGGGCACGGTGTGTGTGTGAGGGGGGCACTGTGTGTGAGAGGGGGGCACGGTGTGTGAGGGGGGCACGGTGTGTGTGTGAGAGGGGGGCACGGTGTGTGTGTGAGAGGGGGGCACGGTGTGTGTGTGAGAGGGGGGCACGGTGTGTGTGTGTGAGAGGGGGGCACGGTGTGTGGTGTGTGAGGGGGGCACGGTGTGTGTGTGAGGGGGGCACGGTGTGTGTGTGAGGGGGGCACTGTGTGTGAGAGGGGGGCACGGTGTGTGAGGGGGGCACGGTGTGTGTGTGAGGGGGGCACGGTGTGTGAGGGGGGCACGGTGTGTGTGTGAGGGGGGCACTGTGTGTGTGAGGGGGGCACGGTGTGTGTGTGAGGGGGGCACGGTGTGTGTGTGAGAGGGGGGCACGGTGTGTGTGTGAGGGGGGCACGGTGTGTGTGTGAGGGGGGCACGGTGTGTGTGAGAGGGGGGCACGGTGTGTGTGTGAGGGGGGCACGGTGTGTGAGGGGGGCACGGTGTGTGTGTGAGAGGGGGGCACGGTGTGTGTGTGAGAGGGGGGCACGGTGTGTGTGTGTGTGAGGGGGGCACGGTGTGTGTGTGAGGGGGGCACGGTGTGTGTGTGAGGGGGGCACTGTGTGTGAGAGGGGCACGGTGTGTGTGTGTGAGGGGGGCACGGTGTGTGAGGGGGGCACGGTGTGTGTGTGAGAGGGGGGCACGGTGTGTGAGGGGGGCACGGTGTGTGAGGGGGGCACGGTGTGTGTGAGAGGGGGGCACGGTGTGTGTGTGAGAGGGGGGCACGGTGTGTGTGTGAGAGGGGGGCACGGTGTGTGTGTGAGAGGGGGGCACGGTGTGTGTGTGTGTGAGGGGGGCACGGTGTGTGTGTGTGAGGGGGGCACGGTGTGTGTGTGTGAGGGGGGCACGGTGTGTGTGTGTGAGGGGGGCACGGTGTGTGTGTGAGGGGGGCACTGTGTGTGAGAGGGGGGCACGGTGTGTGTGTGAGGGGGGCACGGTGTGTGAGGGGGGCACGGTGTGTGTGTGAGGGGGGCACGGTGTGTGTGTGTGAGGGGGGCACGGTGTGTGAGGGGGGCACGGTGTGTGTGTGAGAGGGGGGCACGGTGTGTGTGTGAGAGGGGGGCACGGTGTGTGTGTGTGTGAGGGGGGCACGGTGTGTGTGTGAGGGGGGCACGGTGTGTGTGTGAGAGGGGGGCACGGTGTGTGTGTGAGGGGGGCACTGTGTGTGAGAGGGGGCACGGTGTGTGTGTGTGAGGGGGGCACGGTGTGTGAGGGGGGCACGGTGTGTGTGTGAGAGGGGGGCACGGTGTGTGAGGGGGGCACGGTGTGTGAGGGGGGCACGGTGTGTGTGAGAGGGGGGCACGGTGTGTGTGTGAGAGGGGGGCACGGTGTGTGTGTGAGAGGGGGGCACGGTGTGTGTGTGAGAGGGGGGCACGGTGTGTGTGTGTGTGAGGGGGGCACGGTGTGTGTGTGTGAGGGGGGCACGGTGTGTGTGTGTGAGGGGGGCACGGTGTGTGTGTGTGAGGGGGGCACGGTGTGTGTGTGTGAGGGGGGCACTGTGTGTGAGAGGGGGGCACGGTGTGTGTGTGAGGGGGGCACGGTGTGTGAGGGGGGCACGGTGTGTGTGTGAGGGGGGCACGGTGTGTGTGTGTGAGGGGGGCACGGTGTGTGAGGGGGGCACGGTGTGTGTGTGAGAGGGGGGCACGGTGTGTGTGTGAGAGGGGGGCACGGTGTGTGTGTGAGAGGGGGGCACGGTGTGTGTGTGAGAGGGGGGCACGGTGTGTGTGTGAGAGGGGGGCACGGTGTGTGTGTGAGAGGGGGGCACGGTGTGTGTGTGTGTGAGGGGGGCACGGTGTGTGTGTGTGAGGGGGGCACGGTGTGTGTGTGTGAGGGGGGCACGGTGTGTGTGTGTGTGGGGGGCACGGTGTGTGTGTGTGTGGAGGGGGGCACGGTGTGTGTGAGAGGGGGGCACGGTGTGTGTGTGAGAGGGGGCACGGTGTGTGTGTGAGAGGGGGGCACGGTGTGTGTGTGAGAGGGGGGCACGGTGTGTGTGTGTGAGGGGGGCACGGTGTGTGTGTGTGAGGGGGCACGGTGTGTGTGTGTGAGGGGGGCACGGTGTGTGTGTGTGAGGGGGGCACGGTGTGTGTGTGTGAGGGGGGCACGGTGTGTGTGTGTGAGGGGGGCACTGTGTGTGAGAGGGGGGCACGGTGTGTGTGTGAGGGGGCACGGTGTGAAGGGGGGCACGGTGTGTGTGTGAGGGGGGCACGGTGTGTGTGTGTGAGGGGGGCACGGTGTGTGAGGGGGCACGGTGTGTGTGTGAGAGGGGGCACGGTGTGTGTGTGAGAGGGGGGCACGGTGTGTGTGTGAGAGGGGGGCACGGTGTGTGTGTGAGAGGGGGGCACGGTGTGTGTGTGAGAGGGGGGCACGGTGTGTGTGTGAGAGGGGGGCACGGTGTGTGTGTGTGTGAGGGGGGCACGGTGTGTGTGTGTGTGAGGGGGGCATGGTGTGTGAGGGGGGCACTGTGTGTGTGAGGGGGGCACTGTGTGTGTGTGAGGGGGGCACGGTGTGTGTGTGTGAGGGGGCACGGTGTGTGTGTGTGAGGGGGGCACGGTGTGTGTGTGTGTGAGGGGGGCACGGTGTGTGTGTGAGGGGGGCACGGTGTGTGTGTGTGTGAGGGGGGCACGGTGTGTGTGTGTGTGAGGGGGGCACGGTGTGTGTGTGTGTGAGGGGGGCACGGTGTGTGTGTGTGAGGGGGCACGGTGTGTGTGTGTGTGAGGGGGGCACGGTGTGTGTGTGTGTGAGGGGGCACGGTGTGTGTGTGTGTGTGAGGGGGGCACGGTGTGTGTGTGTGAGGGGGGCACGGTGTGTGTGTGTGTGAGGGGGGCACGGTGTGTGTGTGTGTGAGGGGGGCACGGTGTGTGTGTGTGTGAGGGGGGCACGGTGTGTGTGTGAGGGGGCACGGTGTGTGTGTGTGAGGGGGGCACGGTGTGTGTGAGAGGGGGGCACGGTGTGTGTGTGGAGAGGGGGGCACGGTGTGTGTGTGAGAGGGGGGCACGGTGTGTGTGTGAGAGGGGGGCACGGTGTGTGTGTGTGAGGGGGGCACGGTGTGTGTGTGAGGGGGGCACGGTGTGTGTGTGTGTGAGGGGGGCACGGTGTGTGTGTGTGTGAGGGGGGCACGGTGTGTGTGTGAGGGGGGCACGGTGTGTGTGTGTGAGGGGGCACGGTGTGTGTGTGAGGGGGCACGGTGTGTGTGTGAGGGGGGCACGGTGTGTGTGTGAGGGGGGGCACGGTGTGTGTGTGTGAGGGGGGCACGGTGTGTGTGTGAGGGGGGCACGGTGTGTGTGTGAGGGGGGGGGCACGGTGTGTGTGTGTGAGGGGGCACGGTGTGTGTGTGTGAGGGGGGCACGGTGTGTGTGTGTGAGGGGGGCACGGTGTGTGTGTGTGGGGGGGGCACGGTGTGTGTGAGGGGGCACGGTGTGTGTGTGAGGGGGGCACGGTGTGTGTGTGTGAGGGGGGCACGGTGTGTGTGTGAGGGGGGCACGGTGTGTGTGTGAGGGGGGGGCACTGTGTGTGAGGGGGGGGCACTGTGTGTGTGTGAGGGGGGGGGCCTGTGTGTGTGTGAGGGGGGCACGGTGTGTGTGTGAGGGGGGCACGGTGTGTGTGTGAGGGGGGCACGGTGTGTGTGTGAGGGGGGCACGGTGTGTGTGTGTGAGGGGGGCACGGTGTGTGTGTGAGGGGGGCACGGTGTGTGTGTGAGGGGGGCACGGTGTGTGTGTGAGGGGGGCACGGTGTGTGTGTGAGGGGGGCACGTGTGTGTGTGAGAGGGGGGCACGGTGTGTGTGTGTGAGGGGGGCACGGTGTGTGTGTGTGAGGGGGGCACGGTGTGTGTGTGTGAGGGGGGGCACGGTGTGTTGTGAGGGGGCACGGTGTGTGAGGGGGCACGGGTGTGTGTGTGAGGGGGCACGGTGTGTGTGTGAGGGGGGCACGGTGTGTGTGTGAGGGGGCACGGTGTGTGTGTGAGGGGGGCACGGTGTGTGTGGTGAGGGGGCACGGTGTGTGTGTGAGAGGGGGGCACGGTGTGTGTGTGTGAGGGGGGCACGGTGTGTGTGTGTGAGGGGGCACGGTGTGTGTGTGAGGGGGGCACGGTGTGTGTGTGAGGGGGGCACGGTGTGTGAGGGGGGCACGGTGTGTGTGTGAGGGGGGCACGGTGTGTGTGTGAGAGGGGGGCACGGTGTGTGTGTGAGAGGGGGGCACGGTGTGTGTGTGTGAGGGGGGCACGGTGTGTGTGTGTGAGGGGGGCACGGTGTGTGTGTGAGGGGGCACGGTGTGTGTGTGAGGGGGGGGCACGGTGTGTGTGTGAGGGGGGCACGGTGTGTGTGTGAGGGGGGCACGGTGTGTGTGTGAGGGGGGCACGGTGTGTGTGTGAGGGGGGCACGGTGTGTGTGTGAGGGGGGCACGGTGTGTGTGTGAGAGGGGGGCACGGTGTGTGTGTGAGAGGGGGGCACGGTGTGTGTGTGAGAGGGGGGCACGGTGTGTGTGTGAGAGGGGGGCACGGTGTGTGTGTGTGAGGGGGGCACGGTGTGTGTGTGTGAGGGGGGCACGGTGTGTGTGTGTGAGGGGGGCACGGTGTGTGTGTGAGGGGGGCACGGTGTGTGTGTGAGGGGGGCACGGTGTGTGTGTGAGGGGGGCACGGTGTGTGTGTGAGGGGGGCACGGTGTGTGTGTGAGGGGGGCACGGTGTGTGTGTGAGGGGGGCACGGTGTGTGTGTGAGGGGGGCACGGTGTGTGTGTGAGGGGGGCACGGTGTGTGTGTGAGGGGGGGCACGGTGTGTGTGTGGGGGGGGCACGGTGTGTGTGTGTGAGGGGGGCACGGTGTGTGTGTGAGGGGGGCACGGTGTGTGTGTGTGAGGGGGGCACGGTGTGTGTGTGAGGGGGGCACGGTGTGTGTGTGTGAGGGGGGCACGGTGTGTGTGTGAGGGGGGCACGGTGTGTGTGTGAGGGGGGCACGGTGTGTGTGTGAGGGGGGCACAGTGAGGGGGGCACGGTGTGTGTGTGAGGGGGGCACGGTGTGTGTGTGAGGGGGGCACAGTGAGGGGGGGCACGGTGTGTGTGTGAGGGGGGCACGGTGTGTGTGTGAGGGGGGCACAGTGAGGGGGGGGCACGGTGTGTGTGTGAGGGGGGCACAGTGAGGGGGGGGCACGGTGTGTGTGTGAGGGGGGCACTGTGTGTGTGAGGGGGGCACGGTGTGTGTGTGAGGGGGGCACGGTGTGTGTGTGAGGGGGGCACGGTGAGGGGGGCACGGTGTGTGTGTGAGGGGGGGGCACGGTGAGGGGGGCACGGTGTGTGTGTGAGGGGGGCACTGTGTGTGTGTGAGGGGGGCACGGTGTGTGTGTGTGTGTGAGGGGGGCACGGTGTGTGTGTGTGAGGGGGGCACGGTGTGTGTGTGTGAGGGGGGCACGGTGTGTGTGTGAGGGGGGCACGGTGTGTGTGTGAGGGGGGCACGGTGTGTGTGTGAGGGGGGCACTGTGTGTGTGTGTGTGTGAGGGGGGCACGGTGTGTGTGTGTGAGGGGGGCACGGTGTGTGTGTGAGGGGGGCACGGTGTGTGTGAGGGGGGCACGGTGTGTGTGTGTGAGGGGGGCACGGTGTGTGTGTGTGAGGGGGCACGGGGTGTGTGTGTGTGAGGGGGCACGGGGTGTGTGTGTGTGAGGGGGGCACGGTGTGTGTGTGTGAGGGGGCACGGGGTGTGTGTGTGTGAGGGGGGCACGGTGTGTGTGTGTGAGGGGGGCACGGTGAGGGGGGCACGGTGTGTGTGTGTGAGGGGGCACGGTGTGTGTGTGTGAGGGGGGCACTGTGTGTGTGAGGGGGGCACTGTGTGTGTGAGGGGGGGCACGGTGTGTGTGTGTGAGGGGGGCACGGTGTGTGTGTGAGGGGGGCACGGTGTGTGTGTGTGAGGGGGGCACGGTGTGTGTGTGAGGGGGGCACGGTGTGTGTGTGTGTGAGGGGGGCACGGTGTGTGTGTGTGAGGGGGGCACGGTGTGTGTGTGAGGGGGGCACGGTGTGTGTGTGAGGGGGGCACGGTGTGTGTGTTAGGGGGGCACGGTGTGTGTGTGAGGGGGGCACGGTGTGTGTGTGAGGGGGGCACGGTGTGTGTGTGAGGGGGGCACGGTGTGTGTGTGAGGGGGGCACGGTGTGTGTGTGAGGGGGGCACGGTGTGTGTGTGAGGGGGGCACGGTGTGTGTGTGAGGGGGGCACGGTGAGGGGGGCACGGTGTGTGTGTGAGGGGGGCACGGTGTGTGTGTGAGGGGGGCACGGTGTGTGTGTGAGGGGGGCACGGTGAGGGGGGCACGGTGAGGGGGGCACGGTGTGTGCGTGTGAGGGGGGCACTGTGTGTGCGTGAGGGGGGCACGGTGTGTGTGTGTGAGGGGGGCACGGTGTGTGTGTGTGAGGGGGGCACTGTGTGCGTGAGGGGGGCACGGTGTGTGTGTGAGGGGGGCACGGTGTGTGTGTGAGGGGGGCACGGTGTGTGTGTGTGAGGGGGGCACTGTGTGTGTGTGTGTGAGGGGGGCACGGTGTGTGTGTGTGTGTGAGGGGAGCACGGTGTGTGTGTGAGGGGGGCACGGTGTGTGTGTGAGGGGGGCACGGTGTGTGTGTGAGGGGGGCACGGTGTGTGTGTGAGGGGGGCACGGTGTGTGTGTGAGGGGGGCACGGTGTGTGTGTGTGAGGGGGGCACGGTGTGTGTGTGAGGGGGGCACGGTGTGTGTGTGAGGGGGGCACGGTGTGTGTGTGAGGGGGGCACGGTGTGTGTGTGAGGGGGGCACGGTGTGTGTGTGTGAGGGGGGCACGGTGTGTGTGTGTGAGGGGGGCACCACGGTTCGGTGAGGGGGGCACGGTGTGTGTGTGTGAGGGGGGCACGGTGTGTGTGTGTGAGGGGGGCACGGTGTGTGTGAGGGGGGCACGGTGTGTGTGTGAGGGGGGCACGGTGTGTGTGTGTGAGGGGCACGGTGTGTGTGTGAGGGGGGCACGGTGTGTGTGTGTGAGGGGGGCACGGTGTGTGTGTGTGAGGGGGGCACGGTGTGTGTGTGAGGGGGGCACGGTGTGTGTGTGAGGGGGGCACAGGCCCTGAGGGGGAGGGGGCACAGTGAGGGGACAGGGTCAGTGTGTGAGGGGGGCACGGTGTGTGTGTGTGGGGGGCACTGTGTGTGTGAGGGGGGCACTGTGTGTGTGAGGGGGGTACGGTGTGTGTGAGGGGGGCACGGTGTGTGTGTGAGGGGGGCACGGTGTGTGTGAGGGGGGTACGGTGTGTGTGAGGGGGGCACGGTGTGTGTGTGAGGGGGGCACGGTGTGTGTGTGAGGGGGGCACGGTGTGTGTGTGAGGGGGGCACGGTGTGTGTGTGAGGGGGGCACGGTGTGTGTGTGTGAGGGGGGCACGGTGAGGGGGGCACGGTGTGTGTGTGTGAGGGGGGCACGGTGTGTGTGTGAGGGGGGGCACGGTGTGTGTGTGTGAGGGGGGCACGGTGAGGGGGGCACGGTGTGTGTGTGTGAGGGGGGCACGGTGTGTGTGTGTGAGGGGGGCACGGTGTGTGTGTGTGAGGGGGGCACGGTGTGTGTGTGAGGGGGGCACGGTGTGTGTGTGAGGGGGGCACGGTGTGTGTGTGAGGGGGGCACGGTGTGTGTGTGAGGGGGGCACGGTGTGTGTGTGAGGGGGGCACGGTGTGTGTGTGAGGGGGGCACGGTGTGTGTGTGAGGGGGGCACGGTGTGTGTGTGTGAGGGGGGCACGGTGTGTGTGTGAGGGGGGCACGGTGTGTGTGAGGGGGGCACGGTGTGTGTGTGCGGGGGGCATGGACTTTGGGCAGGCGCGGGGGGGCATGACCCTTCCCCCGTGCTGCAACCAAGTCAATCAGCAGCACCGGGCCGCTGACCCTTCCACCTCCAACTTCGCCCTCTCGCATCCTTGCCAGGCAGCCAAAGTGGCGGAGTGGGGCTAGAACATTTCAACCTCGAAATCGCCTTCACATCGCTTGCTCCTTGGGTCCCTGGACCCCCGCCCCCCGCCCCCCGCCCCGCCCCGCCCCGCCCCGCCCCGTACTGGGGACACCCAAGGTGAGTCTGCTCCAGCCCTGGCCCGTGCAGACTCTGAGAATGCACGATGCAGGTTCCCGTGTGTCGAGCCTTCTCCTTAAAGCTGCGTCCCTTTTATTATTGAGTGGAGGTCACGAATTAGAGAGCTGTGTGGATGCAGAGGAGTTAGGCCACACAAGTGAACACACCAGCTACCTGAGCCTCTCTGCAGCCAGCTCTGATTCCTCTGTGTGTCTGAATGTGTTAGTTCTGCACTGTGTTTTACAGAATATTGCACGGTACTTACAGCACAGAAAACGGCCATTCTGCTGAACTCCACACGAAGACCCTTCTCATCCATCTTCATCAAACTCCATCAACAGACCCTTTTTGACTTTTGCACTCGTATAATTATGTAGCTTTCTCCTGCATGCATTTGTGGATTACACACATTGAGGGGACCATGAATTTTAAGTCTATATATTGATATCCATGAATTGTGAGACTATATATTGAGGCCCATGAATTGTGAGACTATATATTGAGGCCCATGAATTGTGAGACTATATATTGAGGCCCATGAATTGTGAGACTATATATTGAGGCCCATGAATTGTGAGACGATATATTAAGGCCCATGAATTGTGAGACGATATATTAAGGCCCATGAATTGTGAGACGATATATTAAGGCCCATGAATTGTGAGACGATATATTGATATCCATGAATTGTGAGTCTATATATTGAGGCCCATGAATTGTGAGACTATATATTGATATCCATGAATTGTGAGTCTATATATTGAGGCCCATGAATTGTGAGACGATATATTGATATCCATGAATTGTGAGACTATATATTGAGGCCCATGAATTGTGAGACGATATATTGATATCCATGAATTGTGAGACTATATATTGATATCCATGAATTGTGAGTCTATATATTGAGGCCCATGAATTGTGAGACTATATATTGATATCCATGAATTGTGAGACTATATATTGAGGCCCATGAATTGTGAGACTATATATTGATATCCATGAATTGTGAGTCTATATATTGAGGCCCATGAATTATGAGACTATATATTGATATCCATGAATTGTGAGACTATATATTGATATCCATGAATTGTGAGTCTATATATTGAGGCCCATGAATTATGAGACTATATATTGATATCCATGAATTGTGAGACTATATATTGATATCCATGAATTGTGAGTCTATATATTGAGGCCCATGAATTGTGAGTCTATATATTGAGGCCCATGAATTGTGAGACTATATATTGAGGCCCATGAATTGTGAGACTATATATTGAGGCCCATGAATTGTGAGACTATATATTGAGGCCCATGAATTGTGAGTCTATATATTGATATCCATGAATTGTGAGTCTATATATTGATATCCATGAATTGTGAGACTATATATTGATATCCATGAATTGTGAGTCTATATATTGATATCCATGAATTGTGAGTCTATATATTGATATCCATGAATTGTGAGTCTATATATTGATATCCATGAATTGTGAGTCTATATATTGATATCCATGAATTGTGAGTCTATATATTGAGGCCCATGAATTGTGAGTCTAAATATTGAGGCCGATGAATTGTGAGTCTAAATATTGATATCCATGAATTGTGAGACTATATATTGATATCCATGAATTGTGAGTCTTTATATTGAGGCCCATGAATTGTGAGTCTATATATTGATATCCATGAATTGTGAGACTATATATTGATATCCATGAATTGTGAGACTATATATTGATATCCATGAATTGTGAGACTATATATTGATATACATGAATTGTGAGACTATATATTGATATACATGAATTGTGAGTCTATATATTGATATCCATGAATTGTGAGTCTATATATTGATATCCATGAATTGTGAGTCTATATATTGATATCCATGAATTGTGAGACTATATATTGAGGCCCATGAATTGTGAGTCCATATATTGAGGCCCATGAATTGTGAGACTATATATTGATATCCATGAATTGCGAGTCTATATATTGAGGCCCATGAATTATGAGACAATATATTGATATCCATGAATTGTGAGACTATATATTGATATCCATGAATTGTGAGACTATATATTGAGGCCCATGAATTGTGAGTCTATATATTGATATCCATGAATTGTGAGTCTATATATTGATATCCATGAATTGTGAGACTATATATTGATATACATGAATTGTGAGTCTTTATATTGAGGCCCATGAATTGTGAGTCTATATATTGATATCCATGAATTGTGAGTCTATATATTGAGGCCCATGAATTGTGAGACTATATATTGAGGCCCATGAATTGTGAGACTATATATTGAGGCCCATGAATTGTGAGACTATATATTGAGGCCCATGAATTGTGAGACTATATATTGAGGCCCATGAATTATGAGACTATATATTGATATCCATGAATTGTGAGTCTATATATTGATATCCATGAATTGTGAGACTATATATTGATATCCATGAATTGTGAGACTATATATTGATATCCATGAATTGTGAGTCTATATATTGATATCCATGAATTGTGAGACTATATATTGAGGCCCATGAATTGTGAGTCCATATATTGAGGCCCATGAATTGTGAGACTATATATTGATATCCATGAATTGCGAGTCTATATATTGAGGCCCATGAATTATGAGACTATATATTGATATCCATGAATTGTGAGACTATATATTGATATCCATGAATTGTGAGACTATATATTGAGGCCCATGAATTGTGAGTCTATATATTGATATCCATGAATTGTGAGTCTATATATTGATATCCATGAATTGTGAGACTATATATTGATATACATGAATTGTGAGTCTTTATGTTGAGGCCCATGAATTGTGAGTCTATATATTGATATCCATGAATTGTGAGTCTATATATTGAGGCCCATGAATTGTGAGACTATATATTGAGGCCCATGAATTGTGAGACTATATATTGAGGCCCATGAATTGTGAGACTATATATTGAGGCCCATGAATTGTGAGACTATATATTGAGGCCCATGAATTGTGAGACTATATATTGAGGCCCATGAATTATGAGACTATATATTGATATCCATGAATTGTGAGTCTATATATTGAGGCCCATGAATTGTGAGTCCATATATTGAGGCCCATGAATTGTGAGACTATATATTGATATCCATGAATTGTGAGACTATATATTGAGGCCCATGAATTGTGAGTCTATATATTGATATCCATGAATTGTGAGTCTATATATTGATATACATGAATTGTGAGTCTTTATATTGAGGCCCATGAATTGTGAGTCTATATATTGATATCCATGAATTGTGAGTCTATATATTGAGGCCCATGAATTGTGAGACTATATATTGAGGCCCATGAATTGTGAGACTATATATTGAGGCCCATGAATTGTGAGACTATATATTGAGGCCCATGAATTGTGAGACTATATATTGAGGCCCATGAATTGTGAGACTATATATTGAGGCCCATGAATTATGAGACTATATATTGATATCCATGAATTGTGAGTCTATATATTGATATCCATGAATTGTGAGACTATATATTGATATCCATGAATTGTGAGACTATATATTGATATACATGAATTGTGAGTCTATATATTGATATCCATGAATTGTGAGTCTATATATTGATATCCATGAATTGTGAGTCTATATATTGATATCCATGAATTGTGAGACTATATATTGAGGCCCATGAATTGTGAGTCCATATATTGAGGCCCATGAATTGTGAGACTATATATTGATATCCATGAATTGCGAGTCTATATATTGAGGCCCATGAATTATGAGACTATATATTGATATCCATGAATTGTGAGACTATATATTGATATCCATGAATTGTGAGTCTATATATTGAGGCCCATGAATTGTGAGTCTATATATTGAGGCCCATGAATTGTGAGACTATATATTGAGGCCCATGAATTGTGAGTCAATATATATTGATATCCATGTATTGTGAGTCTATATATTGATATCCATGAATTGTGAGACTATATATTGATATCCATGAATTGTGAGTCTTTATATTGAGGCCCATGAATTGTGAGTCTATATATTGATATCCATGAATTGTGAGTCTATATATTGAGGCCCATGAATTGTGAGACTATATATTGAGGCCCATGAATTGTGAGACTATATATTGAGGCCCATGAATTGTGAGACTATATATTGAGGCCCATGAATTATGAGACTATATATTGATAGACATGAATTGTGAGTCTATATATTGATATCCATGAATTGTGAGTCTATATATTGATATCCATGAATTGTGAGTCTATATATTGATATCCATGAATTGTGAGACTATATATTGAGGCCCATGAATTGTGAGTCCATATATTGAGGCCCATGAATTGTGAGACTATATATTGATATCCATGAATTGCGAGTCTATATATTGAGGCCCATGAATTATGAGACTATATATTGATATCCATGAATTGTGAGACTATATATTGATATCCATGAATTGTGAGACTATATATTGATATACATGAATTGTGAGTCTATATATTGATATCCATCAATTGTGAGACTATATATTGATATCCATGAATTGTGAGTCTATATATTGATATCCATGAATTGTGAGTCTATATATTGATATCCATGAATTGTGAGTCTATATATTGATATCCATGAATTGTGAGTCTATATATTGATATCCATGAATTGTGAGTCTATATATTGATATCTATGAATTGTGAGTCTATATATTGAGGCCCATGAATTGTGAGTCTAAATATTGATATCCATGAATTGTGAGTCTAAATATTGATATCCATGAATTGTGTGAATATATATTGAGGCCCATGAATTGTGAGTCTATATATTGAGGACCATGAATTGTGAGTCTATATATTGAGGACCATGAATTGTGAGTCTATATATTGAGGCCCATGAATTCGTGAGTCTATATATTGAGGCCCATGAATTGTGTGAAATGGGAAGGGGTTTGATCCTTTGGGAATCGTACAGTGAGTAAATATGAATAATTTTGATCCGTCGCGATGGTATACAGTGGGTGTGAATGGGAAGGTGTTTGGGTCCATTGGGATTGTGTAAAGTGGGAATGAATGGGAAGGGGTTGGGGTACAGTGGGAGTGAATGGGAAGGGGTTTGGGTCCTTTGGGATTGTACAATGGGAGTGAATGGGAAGGGGTTTGGGTGCATTGGGATTGTGTACAATGGGAGTGAATGGGAAGGGGTTTGGGTCCATTGGGATTGTACAGTGGGAATGAATGGGAAGGGGTTTGGGTTCGTTGGGATTGTGTACAGTGGGAGTGAATGGGATCGATTGAGATTGTCAGTTCTGACGAGGCCACCTACCACACCAGTGCTTCCGATACATCTCACTTTTTCCTTAACCGAGGATTCCGCACCACCGTGGTTTGCAGGACCCTCGACCGTGTCCGTTCCTTGTCCTGCATTCCTGCGCCTGTCCCTTCGCCTCCCTCCCAGAACCATGACAGGGTTCCCCTTATCCTCACTTTCCATCATCATAGGCAGTCCCACGAAATCAAGGAACTTCTCGGGTGACTGAACAGTCCAATACAGTCTCTGTCACAGGTGGGACAGACAGTGGTTGAAGGAAAGGGTGGGTGGGGAGTCTGGTTTGTTGCACGCTGCCTGCGCTTGTTTTCTGCATGCTCTCGGCGACAAGACTCGAGGTGCTCAGTGCCCTCCCGGTTGCTCTTCCTCCATTTAGGGCGGTCTTTGGCCAGAGACTCCCAGGTGTCAGTGGGGATGTTGCACTTTATCAGGGAGGCTTTGAGGGTGTCCTTGAAACTTTCCGTCTGCCCACCTGGGGCTCACTTGTCAGGAAGCAAAGAGTAGGAGTAAATGGGTACTTTTCAGAATGGCAGGCAATGACTAGTGGGGTACCGCAAGGTTCTGTGCTGGGGCCCCAGCTGCTTACATTGTACATTAGTAATTTAGACGAGGTGATTAAATGTTGTATCTCCAAGTTTGCGGATGATACTAAGTTGGGTGGCAGTGTGGCTGCGAGGAGGATGCTATGAGGCTGCAGAGTGACTTGGATAGGTTAGGTGAGTGGGCAAATGCATGGCAGATGAAGTATAATGTGGATAAATGTGAGGTTATCCACTTTGCTGATAAAAACAGAGACAGACTATTATCCGAATGGTGACAGATTAGGAAAAGGGGAGGTGCAACGAGACCTGGGTGTCATGGTACGTCAGTCATTAAAGGTTGGCATGCAGGTACAGCAGGCGGTTAAGAAAGCAAATGGCATGTTGGCCTTCATAGCAAGGGGATTTGAGTACAGGGGCAGGGAGGTGTTGCTACAGTTGTACAGGGCCTTGGTGAGGCCACACCTGGAGTATTGTGTACAGTTTTGGTCTCCTAACCTGAGGAAGGACATTCTTGCTATTGAGGGAGTGCAGCGAAGGTTCACCAGACTGATTCCCGGGATGGCGGGACTGACCTATCAAGAAAGACTGGATCAACAGAGCTTGTATTCACTGGAGTTCAGAAGAATGAGAGGGATCTCATAGAAACGTTTAAAATTCTGACAGGGTTAGACAGATTAGATGCAGGAAGAATGTTCCCAATGTTGGGGAAGTCCAGGACCAGGGGACACAGTCTGAGGATAAGGGGTAAGCCATTTAGGACCGAGATGAGGAGAAACTTCTTCACCCAGAGAGTGGTGAACCTGTGGAATTCTCTACCACAGGAAGTTGTTGAGGCCAATTCATTAAATATATTCAAAAAGGAGTTAGATATAGTCCTTACTACTCGGGGGATCAAGGGGTATGGTGAGAAAGCAGGAATGGGGTACTGAAGTTGCATGTTCAGCCATGAACTCATTGAATGGCGGTGCAGGCTCGAAGGGTCGAATGGCCTACTCCTGCACCTATTTTCTATGTTTCTATGTTTGTCGTGTAAGAGTTCCGAGTAGAGCGCTTGCTTTGGGAGTCTCGTGTCAGACATGCGAACAATGTGGCCTGCCCAGCGGAGCTGGTCGAGTGTGGTCAGTGCTTCGATGCTGGGGATGTTGGCCTGATCGAGAACACTGATGTTGGTGCGTCTGTCCTCCGAGGGGATTTGCAGGATCTTGCGGAGACATCGTTGGTGGTTTTTCTCCAGTGATTTGAGGTGTCTACTGCATATGGTCCACATCTCTGAGCCATACAGGAGGGCGGGTATTATGACAGTCCTGTAGACCATGAGCTTGATGCCAGATTTAAGGGACTAATCTTCAAAATATATAGACACCTCGCCTTCCACACCACCAGCCTCCACGTTCAAAGGATCATCCTCCGCCATTTCCGCCACCTCCAGCGTGATCCCACCACCAAACACATCTCCCCCTCCCCTCCCTTCTCAGCGTTCCGAAGGGACCTCTCCCTTCGTGACATAACATAAGAACATAAGAATTAGGAACAGGAGTAGGCCATATAGCCCCTCGAGCCTGCTCCGCCATTCAACAAGATCATGGCTGATCTGGCCGTGGACTCAGCTCCACTTACCCGCCCTCTCCCAGTAACCCTTAATTCCCTTATTGGTTAAAAATCTATCTATCTGTGACTTGAATACATTCAATGAGCTAGCCTCAACTGCTTCCTTGGGCAGAGAATTCCACAGATACACAACCCTCTGGGAGAAGAAATTCCTTCTCAACTCGGCTTTAAATTGGCTCCCCCGTATTTTGAGGCTGTGCCCCCTAGTTCTATTCTCCCCGACCAGTGGAAACAACCTCTCTGCCTCTATCTTGTCTATCCCTTTCATTATTTTAACTGTTTCTATAACATCACCCTCATCCTTCTGAACTCCAACGAGTAAAGACCCAGTCTACTCAATCTATCATCATAAGGTAGCCCCCTCATCTCCGGAATCAGCCTCGTGAATCGTCTCTGTACCCCCTCCAAAGCCAGTATATCCTTCCTTAAGTAAGGTGACCAAAACTGCACGCAGTACTCCAGGTGCGGCCTCACCAATACCCTGTACAGTTGTAGCAGGACCTCCCTGCTTTTGTACTCCATCCCTCTCGCAATGAAGGCCAACATTCCATTCGCCTTCCTGATTACCTGCTGCACCTGCAAACTAACTTTGGGATTCATGCACAAGGACCCCCAGGTCCCTCTGCACCTCAGCATGTTGTAATTTCTCCCCATTCAAATAATATTCCCTTTTACTGTTTTTTTTTTTTTTCCCCCCAAGGTGGATGACCTCACACTTTCCGACATTGTATTCCATCTGCCAAACCTTACCCCATTCGCTTAACCTATCTAAATCTCTTTGCAGCCTCTCTGTGTCCTCTACACAACCCGCTTTCCCACTAATCTTTGTGTCATCTGCAAATTTTGTTACACTACACTCTGTCCCCTCTTCCAGGTCATCTATGTATATTGTAAACAGTTGTGGTCCCAGCACCGATCCCTGTGGCACACCACTAACCACCGATTTCCAACCCGAAAAGGACCCATTTATCCCAACTCTCTGCTTTCTGTTCGCCAGCCAATTCTCTATCCATGCGATTTAGGAATGGACACCCTGGTCCATTCCTCAATTGCCCCCAGCTCCCCCTCCCCTTCTCATGGCATCTTCCCGTGCAGATGCAGCAATTGCCCTTTGACCACCTCCCTTCCCACTATCCAGGGCCCACTTGCACTTCTTGCAATTTAGTATACTGTATTCGCTGCTCACGATGTGCTCTCCTCTACTCTGGGGGAGACCAAAAGCAGATTGGGTGACTGCTTTGCAGAACACCTCCGTTCAGTCCGTAAGTGTGACCCTGAGCTTCCGGTCACCTGTCAGTTTAATTCTCCACTGCATTCCCACTCTGACCTCTCCGTCCTCGGCCTCCTACACTGTTCCAATGAAGCTCAACGCAAGCTCGAGGGACAGCACCTCATCTTTCATTTAGACACTTCCGTACTCAACATTGAGGCCCATGAATTGTAAGTCGATATATTGATATCCATTAATTGTGAGTCGATAGAAACATAGAAAATAGGTGCAGGAGTTGGCCATTCGGCCCTTCGAGCCTGCACCGTCATTCAGTGAGTTCATGGCTGAACATGCAACTTCAGTACCCCATTCCTGCATTCTCACCATACCCCTTGATCCCCCAAGTAGTAAGGACTACATCTAACTCCTTTTTGAATATATTTAGTGAATTGGCCTCAACAACTTTCTGTGGTAGAGAATTCCACAGGTTCACCACTCTCTGGGTGAAGAAGTTTCTCCTCATCTCGGGCCTAAATGGCTTCCCCCTTATCCTTAGACTGTGACCCCTGGTTCTGGACTTCCCCAACTTGGGAACATTCTTCCTGCATCTAACCTGTCTAAACCCTTAAATTTTAAACAGTTCTGAGATCTCCTCTCATTCTTCTGAACTCCAGTGAATACAAGCCCAGTTGATCTAGTCTTTCTTGATAGGTCAGTCCCGCCATCCCGGGAATCAGTCTGGTGAACCTTCGCTGCACTCCCTCAATAGCAAGAATGTCCTTCCTCAGGTTAGGAGACCAAAACTGTACACAATACTCCAGGTGTGGCCTCACCAAGGCCCTGTACAGCTGTAGTAACACCTCCCTGCCCCTGTACTCAAATCCCCTCGCTATGAAGGCCAACATGCCATTTGCTTTCTTAACCGCCTGCTGTACCTGCATGCCAACCTTCAGTGACTGATGTACCATGACACCCAGGTCTCGTTGCACCTCCCCTTTTCCTAATCTGTCACCATTCAGATAATAGTCTGTCTCTCTGTTTTTACAACCAAAGTGGATAACCTCACATTTATCCACATTATACTTCATCTGCCATGCATTTGTCCACTCACCTAACCTATCCAAGTCACTCTGCAGCCTCATAGCATCCTCCTCGCAGCTCACACTGCTACCCAACTTAGTGTCATCTGCAAACTTGGAGATACTACATTTAATCCCCTCGTCTAAATCATTAATGTACAATGTAAACAGCTGGGATCCCAGCACAGAACCTTGCGGTATCCCACTAGTCACTGCCTGCCATTCTGAAAAGTACCCATTTGCTCCTACTCTTTGCTTCCGGTCTGCCAACTAGTTCTCAATCCACGTCAGCACACTACCCCCAATCCCATGTGCTTTAACTTTGCACATTAATCTCTTGTGTGGGGCCTTGTCGAAAGCCTTCTGAAAGTCCAAAAACACCACATCAACTGGTTCCCCCTTGTCCACTCTACTGGAAACATCCTCAAAAAATTCCAGAAGATTTGTCAAGCATGATTTCCCTTTCACAGATCCATGCTGACTTGGACCTATCATGTCACCTCTTTCCAAATGCGCTGCTATGACATCCTTAATAATTGATTCCATCATTTTACCCACTACCGATGTCAGGCTGACCGGTCTATAATTCCCTGTTTTCTCTCACTCCTTTTTTGAAAAGTGGGGTTACATTGGCTACCCTCCACTCCATAGGAACTGATCCAGAGTCTATGGAATTTTGGAAAATGACTGTCAATGCATCCACTATTTCCAAGGCCACCTCCTTAAGTACGCTGGGATGCAGTCCATCAGGCCCTGGGGATTTATCGGCCTTCAATCCCATCAATTTCCCGACTAATAAGGATTTCCCTCAGTTCCTCCTTCTTACTAGACCCTCTGGCCCCTTTGATATGTTTGTGTCCTCTTTAGTGAATACCGAACCAAAGTACTTGTTCAATTGGTCTGCCATTTCTTTGTTCCCCGTTATGATTTCCCCTGCTTCTGACTGCAGGGGACCCACGTTTGTCTTTACTAACCTTTTTCTCTTTACATATCTATAGAAGCTTTTGCAGTCCATTTTAATGTTCCCTGCAAGCTTCCTCTCGTACTCTTATTTTCCCTGCCCTAATCAAACCCTTTGTCCTCCTCTGCTGAGTTCTAAATTTCTCCCAGTCTCCGGGTTCACTGCTATTTCTGGCCAATTTGTATGCCACTTCCTTGGCTTTAATACTATCCCTGATTTCCCTTGATAGCCACGGTTGAACCACCTTCCCTTTTTTATTTTTACGCCAGACAGGGATGTAGAATTGTTGTAGTTCATCCATGCGGTCTCTAAATGTCTGCCATTGCCCATCCACTGTCAACCCCTTAAGTATCATTCGCCAATCTATCCTAGCCAATTCACGCCTCATATCTTCAAAGTTACCCTTCTTTAAGTTCTGGACCATGGTCTCTGAATTAACTGTTTCATTCTCCATCTTAATGTAGAATTCTACCATATTATGGTCACTCTTCCCCAAGGGGCCACGAGATTGCTAATTAATCCTCTCTCATTACACAACACCCAGTTTAAGATGGCCTCCCCCCTAGTTTGTACCTCGACATATTGGTCTAGAAAACCATCCCTTATGCACTCCAGGAAATCCTACTCCACCGTATTGTTTCCAGTTTCGTTAGCCCAATCTATATGCATATTAAAGTCACCCATGATAACTGCTGCACTTTTATTGCATGCACCCCTAATTTCCTGTTTGATGCCCTCCCCAACATCACTACTACTGTTTGGAGGTCTGTACACAACTCCCACTAACGTTTTTTGCCCTTTGGTATTCCGTAGCTCCACCCATACCGATTCCACATCATCCAAGCTAATGTCTTTCCTTATATTGAGGCCCATGAATTGTGAGTCTATATATTGAGGCCCATGAATTGTGAGTCTATATATTGAGGCCCATGAATTGTGAGTCTATATATTGAGGCCCATGAATTGTGTGAAATGGGAACGTGTTTGATCCTTGGGATTGTGTACAGTGAGTAAATGGGAATTGTTCTGAATCAGCGGGATGGTATACAGTGGGAGTGAATGGGAAGGGATTGCGTCCATTGGGATTGTGTACAGTGGGAGTGAATGGGAAGGGGTTTGAGTCCATTGGGATAATGTACAGTGGGAGTGAATGGGAAGGGGTTTGGGTCCATTGGGATAATGTACAGTGGGAGTGAAGGGGTTTGGGTCCATTGGGATTGTGTACAGTGGGAGTGAATGGGAAGGGGTTTGGGTCCATTGGGATTGTGTACAGTGGGAGTGAATGGGAAGGGGTTTGGTCCATTGGGATTGTGTACAGTGGGAGTGAATGGGAAGGGGTTTGGTCCATTGGGATTGTGTACAGTGGGAGTGAATGGGAAGGGGTTTGGGCCCATTGGGAATGTGTACAGTGGGAGTGAATGGGAAGGGGTTTGGTCTATTGGGATTGTGTACAGTGGGAGTGAATGGGAAGGGGTTTGAGTCCATTGGGATAATGTACAGTGGGAGTGAATGGGAAGGGGTTTGAGTCCATTGGGATAATGTACAGTGGGAGTGAATGGGAAGGGGTTTGGGTCCATTGGGATAATGTACAGTGGGAGTGAATGGGAAGGGGTTTGGGTCCATTGGGATTGTGTACAGTGGGAGTGAATGGGAAGAAGATAAGAAATCGGAGCAGGGGTCGGCTATTTGGCCCCTCGAGCCTGCTGCGCCATTCAATGAGATCATTGCTGATCTGATCATGGACTCGGTTCCACTTCCCTGCCCATTCCACCTTATCGCTCAAAAATCTGTCGTCCTCCGCCTTAAATATATTCAATGGCCCAGCCTCCACAGCTCTCTGGGGCAGAGTATTCCATCGATTTACAACCCTCTGAGAAGAAATTTCTCCTCGTCTCAGTTTTAAATGGGCGGCCCCTTATTCTAACATTATGTCCCGTAGTTTTAGTTTTCCCTATGAAAGGCATCAAGGGGTATGGGGGAAAAGCAGGAATATGGTGTTGAGATAGAGGATCAGCCATGATCGTATTGAATGGCGGTGCAGACTCGAAGGGCCGAATGGCCTACTACTCTTTTCTACATTTCTATGAGTGGAAACATCCTCTCTGCATCCACCTTGTCGAGCCCTCTCATTATCTTATAAGTTTCGATAAGATCACCTCTCATTCTTCTGAGCTCCAGTGTGTATAGGCCCAACCTATTCTACTTATCCTCATAAGTCATCCCCCTCATCTCTGGAATCAACCTAGTGAACCATCTCTCAACAGCCTCCAATGCAAATATATCCTTCTTTAAATACAGAGACCAAAACTGTATGCAGTACTCCAGGTGTGGTCTTACCAATACCCTGTACAGTTGTAGAAGGACTTCTCTGCTTTTATACTCTATCCCCCTTGCAATAAAGGCCAATATTCCATTTGCCTTCCTGATTACTTGCTGTACCTGCATACTAACTTTTTGTGTTTCATGCACAAGGATCCCCAGGTCCCACTGTACTGCAACACTTTGCAATTTCGCTCCATTTAAATTATAATTTGCATTTCTATTATTTCCGTCAAAGTGGATAACCTCACATTTTCCCACATTATACTCCATCTGCCAAATTTTTGCCCACTCACTTAGCCTGTCTATATCCCTTTGCAGATTTTGTGCTCTTCTCACAATTTGCTTTCCCACCCATCTTTGTATCATCAGCAAACTTGGCTATATTACACTCTGTCCCTTCATTAGAAATAAAGTAAATGAGTTGACGGCACAAATCATTACAAATGGGTATGATTTGGTGGCCATTACAGAAACATGGTTGCAAGCTGGCCAGGACTGGGAATTAAATGTACAGGGGTATCTGACGATTCGGAAAGATAGGCAGGAAGGGAAGGGAGGTGGGGTAGCTCTGTTAATAAGGGATGATATCAGGGCAGTTGTGAGGGATGATATTGGCTACAATGAACAAAATGTTGAATCATTGTGGGTGGAGATTAGAGATAGTAAGGGGAAAAAGTCACTGGTCAGCGTAGTTTATAGGCCCCCAAATAATAACTTCATGGTGGGGCGGGCAATAATCAAGGGAATAATGGAGGCATGTGAAAAAGGAACGGCAGTAGTTATGGGGGATTTTAACCTACATATCGATTGGTCGAATCAAATCGCAGGGGGTAGCCTGGAGGAGGAATTCATAGAATGCATACGGGATTGTTTCTTAGAACAGTATGTAACAGAGCCTACAAGGGAGCAAGCAATTTTGGATCTGGTCCTGTGTAACGAGACAGGAAAAATAAACGATCTCGTAAAAGATTCTCTCGGAATGAGTGATCTCAATATGGTTGAATTTGTAATACAGATTGAGGATGAGGAAGTTGTGTCAGAAACGAGAGTACTATGCTTAAACAAAGGGGACTCCAGTGGGATGAGGGCAGGGTTGGCTAAAGTAGACTGGAAACACAGACTAAACGGTGGCACAATTGAGGAACAGTGGAGGACTTTTAAGGAGCTCTTTCATAATGCGCAACAAAAATATATTCCAGTGAAAAAGAAGGGCGGCAAGAGAAGAGATAACCAGCCGTGGATAACCAAGGAAATAAAGGAAAGTATCAAATCAAAGACCAATGCGTATAAGGTGGCCAAGGTTAGTGGGAAACTAGAGGATTGGGAAGATTTTAAGCAACAGCAAAGAATGACTAAAAAACCAATAAAGAAAGGGAAGATAGATTACGAAGGTAAACTTGCGCAAAACATAAAAACAGATAGTAAAAGCTTTTACAGATATATAAAACGGAAAAGAGTGACTAAAGTAAATGTTGGTCCCTTAGAAGATGAAAAGGGGGATTTAATAATGGGAAATGTGGAAATGGCTGAGACCTTAAACAATTATTTTGCTTCCGTCTTCACAGTGGAAGACACAAAAACCATGCCAAAAATTGCTGGTCATAGGAATGTGGGAAGGGAGGACCTTGAGATGATCACTATCACTAGGGAGGTAGTGCTGGACAGACTAATGGGATTGAAGGTAGACAAGTCCCCTGGTCCTGATGAAATGCATCCCAGGGTATTAAAAGAGATGGCGGAAGTTATAGCAGATGCATTTGTTATAATCTACCAAAATTCTCTGGACTCTGGGGAGGTACCAGCGGATTGGAGAGCAGCTAATGTAACGCCTCTGTTTAAAAAAGGGGTCAGACAAAAGGCAGGTTACTATAGGCCGGTTAGTTTAACATCTTTAGTGGGGAAAATGCTTGAAACTATCATTAAGGAAGAAATAGCGGGACATCTGGATAGGAATAGTGCAATCAAGCAGACGCAGCATGGATTCATGAAAGGGAAATCATGTTTAACTAACTTACTGGAATTCTTTGAGGATATAACGAGCATGGTGGATAGAGGTGTACCGATGGATGTGGTGTATTTAGATTTCCAAAAGGCATTCGATAAGATGCCACACAAAAGGTTACTACAGAAGATAAAGGTACGTGGAGTCAGAGGAAATGTATTAGCATGGATAGAGAATTGGCTGGCGAACAGAAAGCAGAGAGTCGGGATAAATGGGTCCTTTTCCGGTTGGAAATCAGTGGTTAGTGGTGTGGCACAGGGATCGGTGCTGGGACCACAACTGTTTACAATATACATAGATGACCTAGAGGAGGGGACAGAGTGTAGTGCAACAAAATTTGCAGATGACACAAAGATTAGTGGGAAAGCGGGTTGTGTAGAGGACACAGAGATGCTGCAAAGAGATTTGGATAGGTTAAGCGAATGGACTAAGGTTTGGCAGATGGAATACAATGTCGGAAAGTGTGAGGTCATCCACCTTGGGGGAAAAAAAACAGTAAAAGGGAATATTATTTGAATGGGGAGAAATTACAACATGCTGTGGTGCAGAGGGACCTGGGGGTCCTTGTGCATGAATCCCAAAAGGTTAGTTTGCAGGTGCAGCAGGTAATCAGGAAGGCGAATGGAATGTTGGCCTTCATTGCGAGAGGGATGGAGTACAAAAGCAGGGAGGTCCTGCTGCAACTGTATAGGGTATTGGTGAGGCCGCACCTGGAGTACTGCGTGCAGTTTTGGTCACCTTACTTAAGGAAGGATATACTAGCTTTGGAAGGGGTACAGAGACGATTCACTAGGCTGATTCGAGAAATGAGGGGATTAACTTATGATGATAGATTGAGTAGACTGGGTCTTTACTCCTTGGAGTTCAGAAGGATGAGGGGTGATCTTATAGAAACATTTAAAATCATGAAAGGGATAGACAAGATAGAGGCAGAGAGGTTGTTTCCATTGGTGGGGGAGACTAGAGCTAGGGGGCACAGCCTCAAAATACGGGGGAGCCAATTTAAAACCGAGTTGAGAAGGAATTTCTTCTCCCAGAGGGTTGTGAATCTGTGGAATTCTCTGCCCAAGGAAGCAGTTGAGGCTGGCTCATTGAATGTTTTCAAGTCAAAGATAGATAGATTTTTAAGCAATAAGGGAATTAAGGGTTACGGGGAGAGGGGCGGGTAAGTGGAGCTGAGTCCACGACCAGATCAGCCATGATCTTATTGAATGGCGGAGCAGGCTCGAGGGGCTAGATGGCCTACTCCTGTTCCTAATTCTTATGTTCTTATGTTCATCCAAGTCATTAATATAGATTGTAAATAGTTGAGGACCCAGCACTGATCCCTGCGGCACCCCACTAGTTACTGTTTGCCAACCGGAAAATGACCCATTTATCCCGACTCTCTGTTTTCTGTTAGTTAGCCAATTCTCTATCCATGCTAATATATTACCCCCAACCCCGTGAACTTTTATCTTGTGCAGTAACCTTTTATGTGGCACCTTATCGAATGCCTTTTCGAAATCCAAATACACCGCCTCCACTGGTTCCCCCTTATCCACCCTGCTCGTTACATTCTCAAAGAATTCCAGCAAATTTGTCAAAACATGATTTCCCTTTCATAAAACCATGCTGACTCTGCCTGACTGAATCACGCTTTTCCAAATGTCCTGCTACTGTTTCCTTAATAGTAGACTCCAGCATTTTCCCAACAACAGATGTTCGGCTTAACTGGTCTATAGTTTCCTGCTTTTTGTCTGCTTCCTTTTTTAAATAGGGGCGTTACATTTGCGATTTTCCAATCTGCCCCAGAATCCAGGCAATTTTGGTAGATTACAACCAATGCATCCACTATCTCTGCAGTCACTTCTCTTCAGACCCTAGGATATAACCCATCAGGTCCAGGGGACTTGTCCGCTTTTAGTCCCATTATATTACCGAGTACTACTTCATCAGTGATAGTGATTGTATTAAGTCCTCCCTACCTATAGTCCCTTGATGATCCACTATTGGGATGTTTTTAGTGTCTTCTACCGTGAAGACTGATACAAAATATTTGTTCAAAGTCTCTGCCATTTCCCTGTTCCCTGTTATTAATTCCCCCGTCTCATCCTCTAGGGGACCAACATTTACTTCAGCCGCTCTTTAAAGAACATAGGAAATAGGAGCAGGAGTCGGCCATACGGCCCCTCGAGCCTGCTCTGTCATTTAATATGATCATGGCTGATCCGATCATAGACTCCCCATAACCCTTTATTCCCTTATTGGTCTCGGTCTTAAATTTATTCAATGACCCAGCTTCCACAGCTCTGTGAGGCAGCGAATTCCACAGAATTACAATTCTCTGAGAGAAGAAATTCCTCCTTATCTCAGTTTCCTTTTTATGTACCTGTAGAAACTCTTACTATCTGTTTTTATATTTCGTGCTAGTTTACTTTCATAATCTATCGTCCCTCTCGTAATTATTTTTTTAGTCGTTCTTTGCTGGCTTTTAAACATTTCCCAATCCTCTGGCCTCCCACTAGTCTTGGCCACTTTGTATGTCCTTATTTTTAATTTGATACCATCCCATATTTCCTTAGTTAGCCACGGATGATTTTACCTTCTCTTACAGTCTTTCCTTCTCATTGGGATATATTTTTGTTGCAGGTTATGAAATATCTCCTTAAATATCTGCCACTGTTCATCAACCGTCCCATACTTTAGTCTATTTTCCCAGTCCACTTTAGCCAACTCTGCCCTCATACCTTTGTAGTCTCCTTTAGGACACTGATTTGAGAACTAACTTTCTCACCCTTCAACTGAATTTGAAATTCAACTATGTTATGGTCACTCATTCCTAGAGGATCCTTTACTAGGAGATCATTTATTAATCCTGTCTCATTACACAGTACCAGATCTAAGATAGTCTGCTCCCTGATTGGTTCCACAACATTCTGTTCAAGGAAACTATCCCAGATACACTCTATGAACTCTTCCTCAAGGCTACCCTGGCCAATTTGCTTTGTCCAATCAATATGAAGGTTAAAATCGTCCATGACTATTGCTGTTCCTTTATGTCAAGCCTCCATTATTTCTTGATTTATACTCCGTCTAACCGTGTAAATACTGTAAGGGGGCTTATAGACTATACCCTCCAGTGACTTTTTCCCCTTATTATTCCTTATCTCCACCAAACTGATTCTACATCTTGATCTTCTGAGCCAATATCGTTTCTCACCAACGCACTGATCCCATCCTTTATTAACACAGCGACCCCACCTCCTTTTCCTTTCTGTCTGTCCTTCGGATTGTCAAATACCCCTGAATATTCAGTTCCCAGTCCTGGTCACCTTGCGACCACGTCTCTGTAATGGCAATCAGATCATACCCGTTTGTATCTATTTGTGTCGTCAGCTCATCTATCTTGTTACGAATGCTGTGTGCATTTCGACAAAGAGCTTTACATTTTTTTTTACCCTTTTTTCCTGTTTGTTCCCTCTGTCCTTCAAATTCACTTTCTTTATTTTTGCTTTCCAATTCCAGATTTACTCCTCTCCTCACTGAATCTATTTTCAGGTTCCCATCCCCCTGCCAAGCTAGTTTAAACCCTCCCCAACAGCACTAGCAAACCCCCTTGCGAGTATTTTGGTCCCGGCTCTGTTGAGATGCAGCCCGTCCGGCTTGTACAGGTCCCACCTCCCCAGAAGCGGTCCCAGTGCCTCCGGAATCTAAAGCCCTCCCTCCTGCACCATCTCTCCAGCCATGTGTTCATCTCTATCCTCCTGTTTCTGTACTCACTAGCTCCTGTCACTGACAGTAACACGAAGATTACTACCTTTTGAGGTCCTGCTTTTTAATTAGCTCCCTAACCTCTGCCTGCAGGACCTCATCCCTCTTCCTACCTATATCATTGGTCCCGATATGGGCCACGACCTCTGGCTGGTCACCCTCTCCCCCCAGAATGCCCTGCAGCCGCTCGGTGACATCCTTGACCCTGGCACCAGGGAGACAACATACCACCCTGGAGTCACGTCTGTGGCCGCAGAAACGCCTGTCTGCTCCCCTGACTATTGTATCCCCTACCACTATAGCTCTTCCATTCTTCTTCCTCCCCCCGCTGTTCAGCTGAGCCACCTGTGGTGCCGTGGCCAGTCCCCAGAGCCACCATCGCCCTCACCGGTACTCAGAATAGAGTACCGGTTGGAGAGCGAGATGGACTCAGGGGACTCCTGCACTACCTGCCTAGTCCTCCTCTTCTGTCTGGCGGTCACCCACACCCTATCTGCCTGCAGATTCTTAAGCTGCAGGGTGACCACCTCTAGAACCGTGCTATCCACGTAGCTCTCAGTCTCACGGATGCACCGCAGTGACTCCAGCTGACGCTCAAGCTGCAAAACACGGAGCTGGAGTTGGTGCATCTGGAGACACCTCCTGCATACATGGTCGTCCCGGCTGCGCGAAGCATCCAGGATTTCCCACATACCACCGGATGTGCAATCCACGGGACTGAGCTGCCCTGCCATCCCTCTAGTTACACTCGCAACTATCAAGCAGAAATAAACTCTAAACCTTAGCAAAACACACCCAGCCACTACTCAGCAATCAGCTGATTTAATTACCCTTTATTTAAAGACTAAGTACTAATTTAACAGAGGGGTTAGGTGAATTGGGATTGTGTACAGTGGGAGTGAATGGGAAGGGGTTAGGTGCATTGGTATTGTGTACAGTGGGAGTGAATGGGAAGGGGTTTGGGTCCATTGGGATTGTGTACAGTGGGAGTGAATGGGAAGGGGTTTGGGTCCATTGGGATTGTGTACAGTGGGAGTGAATGGGAAGGGGTTTGGGTCCATTGGGATTGTGTACAGTGGGAGTGAATGGGAAGGGGTTTGGGTCCATTGGGATTGTGTACAGTGGGAGTGAATGGGAAGGGGTTTGGGTCCATTGGGATTGTGTACAGTGGGAGTGAATGGGAAGGGGTTTGGGTCCATTGGGATTGTGTACAGTGGGATTGAATGGGAAGGGGTTAGGTGCATTGGTATTGTGTACAGTGGGAGTGAATGGGAAGGGGTTTGGGTCCATTAGGATTGTGTACAGTGGGAGTGAATGGGAAGGGGTTTGGGTCCATTGGGATTGTGTACAGTGGGAGTGAATGGGAAGGGGTTTGGGTCCATTGGGATTGTGTACAGTGGGAGTGAATGGGAAGGGGTTAGGTGCATTGGTATTGTGTACAGTGGGAGTGAATGGGAAGGGGTTTGGGTCCATTGGGATTGTGTACAGTGGGAGTGAATGGGAAGGGGTTTGGGTCCATTGGGATTGTGTACAGTGGGAGTGAATGGGAAGGGGTTTGGGTCCATTGGGATTGTGTACAGTGGAGTGAATGGGAAGGGGTTTGGGTCCATTGGGATTGTGTACAGTGGGAGTGAATGGGAAGGGGTTTGGGTCCATTGGGATTGTGTACAGTGGGAGTGAATGGGAAGGGGTTTGGGTCCATTGGGATTGTGTACAGTGGGAGTGAATGGGAAGGGGTTTGGGTCCATTGGGATTGTGTACAGTGGGAGTGAATGGGAAGGGGTTTGGGTCCATTGGGATTGTGTATAGTGGGAGTGAATGGAAAGGGGTTTGGGTCCATTGGGATTGTGTACAGTGGGAGTGAATGGGAAGATATCTGATCGATTGGGATTGTGGTTTGCAGGACCCTCGACCGTGTTCGTTCCTTGTCCTGCATTCCTGCTCCTGCTCCTGCTCCTGCTCCTGCTCCTGCCCCTGCCCCATCGCCTCCCTCCAGAACCATGACAGGATTCCCCTTGTCCTCATCTTCCACCCAACCCGTGTCCACGTTCACCGGATCATCCTCCGCCATTTCCACCATCTCCAGCGTGATCCCACCACCAATGTTCCCCTCCCCTCTCAGCATTCCGAAGTGACCTCTCCCTCCGTCACCCCCTGGTCCACTCCTCAATCACCCCAGCACCAGCTCCCCTTCCCGTGGAAGCGCAGGAGATGCAACACCTGCCCTTTGACCTCCTCCCTTCCCACTGTCCATGGCCCTAAACACTCCTTGCAGGTGAAACAGCGATTCACTTGTACTTTCGATTTAGTACACAGATTGGACCTCTCACTGTTTCGGGACCTGACGGGTGCCGGAACGGAGAATTTTCCGAAGCACGGGCGGTCATGCCGACCCTGGGCTTACCGGTACCTGATGACAGCGCCCAGGCTGCTGAACACCTCCGCAACGCTGCGGCTCTGGCTGCGAAACTTGGGCCTAGCTCTCTCGCTCTCTGGTTTGCTGCTCTTTTGTCTATGAGGTCGTGTCTTCCCCAGCTCCAGGCAGTTTGAAACCAGGCGGAGGCAGCTGTCAGGTCCTGACCCCGAAGCTGGATTTGCGAGGGCTTTGTGCGCTTGTGCAAATCTATCCAATCCAGTTGCAGGGTGTGACGCGGTTGGTACCAAGGACCCGGAAGCGTTCTGTGCATGCGCAGTGCAGAAGGTCATTTGCCCAGCACTTGCTCGTTGTCTACAATCACTCCGTTTTCTTAAGCCCTCCTCTCCCTCAGGCCCAGCTTCAACCCCTCAGTCAGCCGCCTGCCCTGTCCTGCCCTTCCCTTTGCTTGCCTGGCCCGCTTACCTCACTGAACAGCGTGGGTAACCGGGATGCCACCCACGGATGTTTCTGGATTGGAGATTCCCAGACTGGAGAGGTACAACTTGTACTGTATTCGCTGCTCACGATGTGCTCTCCTCTGCATTGAGGAGACCAAGCGTAGATTGGGTGACCACTTTGCCGAACACCTCCGTTCAGTCCGTAAGTGTGACCCTGAGCTTCCGGTCGCCTGTCACTTTAATTCCCCGCCCCACTCCCACTCTGACCTCTCTGTCCTCGGCCTCCTACACTGTTCCAACGAAGCTCACGCAAGCTCGAGGAACAACGCCTCATCTTCCGTTTCAGCACTTCCGTACTCCACATAGAGTTCATCAATTGCAGACCATAACCTCTGCCTGAATTGCTTCACAACGCTGCTGCTACTGATCCTGACATTCCCGTTTACCTCCTCGAGACTCATCTCTTGTTTCTTTACTTGCCCCGTTACCATCTCCTTCTGCCTCACACCATCAGCCCTGTTGTCATTTAATCCCTCCTGCCCTCCCACCCTATCACACACCTCCCCTTTTGTTCTTTCCTGCCTTCGCATTTCCTAAAAATCTCTTAACTTTTTCCAGTTGTGACAGCCATCGACCTGATGCTGCCTGACCTGAGTATTTGCGGCATTCTCTCTTTCTATCTCAGACTTGCTGCATCCACAGTACCTTGCTTTGGTTTTGGTAACCCAGAGACCAGGAGAAATATTACACAAGGGGACAGGAATGGAAGGACATGTTGATGGGTGGATGAAGTCAATCGAATGGGAGGAAGAGGCTCGAGTGCAAGATAAACACTGGCATAGACCAGTTGGGCCCAATGGCCTGTTCCTTTGCTGTAAATTCGATGTAATACTATGAAATAACCCAGAGACGCGGAGTTCCGATCCCACCTGGACAGTTTGAGAATTTGAATTCAGTTCACAAAATCTAGATCATAGAATTCTACAATTGTAGAAATATCCGGCATAGAAGGAGGCCATTTCGGCCCATTGTGTCCGCGCCGGCCGACCAAGAGCTACCCAGCCCAATCCCACTTCCCAGCTCTGGGTCCGTAGCCCTGTAGGTTACGGCACTTCAGGGGCACATCCAAGTACTGTTTAAATGTGGTGAGGGTTTCTGCCTGAACTACCCTTTCAGGCCGTGAGTTCCAGACTGTTAATAAAAATGCTACGATCAGTAACCATCAGATTGTCACAACTGGCTCACTAATGTCCTTTAGGGAAGGAAAGCTGCTGTCCTTACCCAGTCTGGGTCAATACGTGACTCCAGTCCACACCAACGTGACTGTGAGCTGCCCTCCAAAGTGGCCCAGCAAGGCACTCCGTTGCATCAAACGTGGGCAGTGATAGATGGGCAATAAATGCCGGCTTTGCCAGCGACACACACGTCACATGGATTACGGTTTTTTAAATCCCACACTGAGGGATCAAGTAGTAATCCGATAAATGCCCAGTTAATCTGGTTTTGTTGATATAAAGATTATAAGAACATAAGAAATAGGAGCAGGAGTAGGCCCAACAACCCTTCGAGCCTGCTCCACCATTTAATAAGATCATGGCTGACTCAACTCCACTTTCCTGCCCGATTCCCATCTCCCTCGATTCCTCATGACTCCAAAAATCTATCGATCTCTGTCTTGAATATACTCAATGACTGAGCCTCCACAGCTCTCTGGGGCAGAGAATTCCAGCGATTCACCACCCTCTGAGTGAAGAAATTTCCCCACATCTCAGTCCTAAATGGCCGACCCCTCATCCTGAGACTGTGACCCCTGGTTCTAGTCTCGCCATCCCAGGGGAAACATCCTTCCTGCATCTACCCTGTCAATCCTCCTCAGAATCTAATATATTTCACTGAGATCACCCCTCATTCTTCTAAACTCCCGAGAGTATCGGCCCAATCTACACAATCTCTCCTCATAGGACAACCCTCTCATCCCAGGAATCAGTCTGGTGAACCTTTGTTGTACCGCCTCCAAGGCAAGTATATCCTTCCTTAGATACGGAGACTCAAACTGTACGCAGTACTCCAGGTGTGGTCTCACCAGGGCCCTGTACAGTTGTAGCAAGACTTTCCTTACTGTTACACTCCAACCCCCCTTGCAGTAAAGGACACCATGCCATTTGCCTCCCTTATTGCTTACAGAAAGAAACACTTTCTGTGTTTCCTGTCCAAGGACACCCAGATCTCCTGAACACCAACATTTAAACGTTTCTCACCATTTAAAAAATCTTCTGTTGTGGTTGAGGGACACTGGGGAGAACTCCGTGTATAGGTGCCATGGGATTTTTACACCTCCTGAAAAGCTGGTCTCAGTTCAGCATCTCGTCTGAAAGACGGCACCTCTGCCAGTGCTTGAGGCCCAGCGAGAGGCTTGAACCTACGGCCAGCTGATTCTGGGGGGGCCTCTGCGACCACTGAATAAACTGAGACTATTGAAGGTGGGTAGGGCTGGAATCCCAATGATGTAATGGAGCCAAGTCCTTTCTTGTTGTGCAGGTCAATGGAGCTGTTTGGATGGACACAGTGTGAGACCTCGCTGGCTGCCCAATGCAGTGCCTAGCAGCTGCTCTGCAGCACGAGGCAAACATGAGCGGGGGCGGGGAGCAGCTCGACATCTTGCCCGTGGCCTTTGTTGTCAAAGACCGCTGGAAAGTGGTGAGTGACACCTGGTTTGTTCACCCACATCTCCTCGCACTGCCCCAGGGCACCCCACCATGGACACCCCGCACTGCCCCAGGGCACCCCACCATGGACCCCGCACTGCCCCAGGGCACCCCACCATGGATCCCGCACTGCCCCAGGGCACCCCACCATGGACCCTATACCCCGCACTGCCCCAGGGCACCCCACCATGGACCCTATACCCCGCACTGCCCCAGGGCACCTCACCATGGACCCTATACCCCGCACTGCCCCGGGGCACCCCACCATGGACCCCACACTGCCCCAGGGCACCCCACCATGGACCCCGCACTGCCCCAGGGCACCCCACCATGGACCCCGCACTGCCCCAGGGCACCCCACCATGGACCCCGCACTGCCCCAGGGCACCCCACCATGGACCCCGCACTGCCCCAGGGCACCCCACCATGGATCCCGCACTGCCCCAGGGCACCCCACCATGGACCCTATACCCCGCACTGCCCCGGGGCACCTCACCATGGACCCTATACCCCGCACTGCCCCGGGGCACCCCACCATGGACCCCACACTGCCCCGGGGCACCCCACCATGGACCCCGCACTGCCTCGGGGCACCCCACCATGGACCCCGCACTGCCCCAGGGCACCCCACCATGGACTCTATACCCCGCACTGCCCCGGGGCACCTCACCATGGACCCTATACCCCGCACTGCCCCGGGGCACCCCACCATGGACCCTATACCCTGCACTGCCCCAGGGCACCCCACCATGGACCCTATACCCCGCACTGCCCCGGGGCACCCCACCATGGACCCTATACCCCGCACTGCCCCAGGGCACCCCACCATGGACCCTATACCCCGCACTGCCCCGGGGCACCTCACCATGGACCCTATACCCCGCACTGCCCCGGGGCACCCCACCATGGACCCCACACTGCCCCGGGGCACCCCACCATGGACTCCGCACTGCCCCGGGGCACCCCACCATGGACCCCGCACTGCCCCGGGGCACCCCACCATGGACCCCGCACTGCCCCAGGGCACCCCACCATGGACCCTATACCCCGCACTGCTCCGGGGCACCCCACCATGGACCCCACACTGCCCCGGGGCACCCCACCATGGACCCCGCACTGCCCCGGGGCACCCCACCATGGACCCCGCACTGCCCCGGGGCACCCCACCATGGACCCCGCACTGCCCCAGGGCACCCCACCATGGACCCTATACCCCGCACTGCCCCGGGGCACCCCACCATGGACCCTATACCCCGCACTGCCCCGGGGCACCCCACCATGGACCCCGCACTGCCCCGGGACACCCCACCATGGTCCCCGCACTGCCCCAGGGACACCCCACGATGGACCCCGCAGTGCCCCAGGGCACCCCACCATGGACCCCGCACTGCACCAGGGCACCCCACCATGGACCCCGCACTGCCCCAGGGCACCCCACCATGGACCCTATACCCCGCACTGCCCCGGGGCACCCCACCATGGACCCTATACCCCGCACTGCCCCGGGGCACCCCACCATGGACCCCGCACTGCCCCGGGACACCCCACCATGGTCCCCGCACTGCCCCAGGGACACCCCACGATGGACCCCGCACTGCCCCGGGGCACCCCACCATGGACCCCGCACTGCACCAGGGCACCCCACCATGGACCCCGCACTGCCCCAGGGCACCCCACCATGGTCCCCGCACTGCCCCGGGACACCCCACCATGGACCCTACACCCTACACCCCACACCGCCCCGGGGACACCCCACCATGGACCCCGCACCGCCCCGGGGACACCCCACCATGGACCCCGCACCGCCCCGGGGACACCCCACCATGGACCCCACACCGCCCCGGGGACACCCCACCATGGACCCCACACCGCCCCGGGGACACCCCACCATGGACCCCGCACCGCCCCGGGGACACCCCACCATGGTCCCCGCACCGCCCCGGGGACACCCCACCATGGACCCCGCACCGCCCCGGGGACACCCCACCATGGACCCCGCACCGCCCCGGGGACACCCCACCATGGACCCCGCACCGCCCCGGGGACACCCCACCATGGACCCCGCACCGCCCCGGGGACACCCCACCATGGACCCCGCACCGCCCCGGGGACACCCCACCATGGACCCCGCACCGCCCCGGGGACACCCCACCATGGACCCCGCACCGCCCCGGGGACACCCCACCATGGACTCCGCACTGCCCCAGGGCACCCCACCATGGACTCCGCACTGCCCCAGGGCACCCCACCATGGACCCCGCACTGCCCCAGGGCACCCCACCATGGACTCCGCACTGCCCCAGGGCACCCCACCATGGACTCCGCACTACCCCAGGGCACCCCACCATGGACTCCGCACTGCCCAGGGCACCCCACCATGGACCCTACACCCCACGCTGCCCCTGGGACAGCCCACCATGGACCCTACACGCCACACTGCCCCTGGGACACCCCACCATGGACCCTACACACCACACTGCCCCGGGGACACCCCACCATGGACCCTACACCCCACACTGCCCCAGAGCCACCCCACCATGGACCCTATACCCCATACTGCCCCGGGACACTCCACGATCGACCCTGTCTTTCCACCCCCCCCCCCCCCCCCCCCCCACCATGCCCCGGGGCACACACCATGGACCCCGGTACATTCCCTGTGCCATATTTACACGGTTGCTCTCTGTTGACATTTGTTCAGCTGAAGAAGATTGGTGGAGGAGGGTTTGGTGAGATCTACGAGGCGACGGATTTGTTGATCCGTGAGAACGTTGCCCTGAAGGTGGAGTCTGCCCAGCAACCCAAGCAAGTGTTGAAGATGGAGGTGGCCGTTCTGAAGAAGCTGCAAGGTAAGGGAGCTGTCGTGTATATATTCATGGCCAACACTGGCCGGGCCCTCCCCCTCGGCTTCCTCTCACCTCCCCCTCCATCCCACCTCCCCCTCCATCCCCCCTCCCCCTCCATCCCCCCCTCCCCCTCCATCCCCCCCATCCCCTCTCCACCTCCCCCTCCATCCCCCCGCCTCCCCCTCCATCCCCCCGCCTCCCCCTCCATCCCCCCCCCCTCCCCCTCCATCCCCCCTCCATCCCCCCGCCTCCCCCTCCATCCCCCCGCCTCCCCCTCCATCCCCCCGCCTCCCCCTCCATCCCCCCCCCTCCCCCTCCATCCCTCCCCCTCCATCCCCCCGCCTCCCCCTCCATCCCCCCGCCTCCCCCTCCATCCCCCGCCTCCCCCTCCATCCCCCCGCCTCCCCCTCCATCCCCCCGCCTCCCCCTCCATCCCCCCGCCTCCCCCTCCATCCCCCCGCCTCCCCCTCCATCCCCCCGCCTCCCCCTCCATCCCCCCGCCTCCCCCTCCATCCCCCCGCCTCCCCCTCCATCCCCCCGCCTCCCCCTCCATCCCCCCGCCTCCCCCTCCATCCCCCCGCCTCCCCCTCCATCCCCCCGCCTCCCCCTCCATCCCCCCGCCTCCCCCTCCATCCCCCCGCCCTCCCCCTCCATCCCCCCGCCTCCCCCTCCATCCCCCCGCCTCCCCCTCCATCCCCCCGCCTCCCCCTCCATCCCCCCGCCTCCCCCTCCATCCCCCCGCCTCCCCCTCCATCCCCCCGCCTCCCCCTCCATCCCCCCGCCTCCCCCTCCATCCCCCCGCCTCCCCCTCCATCCCCCCGCCTCCCCCTCCATCCCCCCGCCTCCCCCTCCATCCCCCCGCCTCCCCCTCCATCCCCCCGCCTCCCCCTCCATCCCCCCGCCTCCCCCTCCATCCCCCCCTCCATCCCCCCGCCTCCCCCTCCATCCCCCCCTCCCCCTCCCATCCCCCCGCCTCCCCCTCCATCCCCCCGCCTCCCCCTCCATCCCCCCGCCTCCCCCTCCATCCCCCCCCCCCTCCCCCATCCCCCCGCCTCCCCCTCCATCCCCCCCCTCCCCCTCCATCCCCCCCTCCCCCTCCATCCCCCCCATCCCCTCTCCACCTCCCCCTCCATCCCCCCGC